>NC_143037.1:62325000-62625000 GCF_057628025.1 Oncorhynchus mykiss
AGTAGACCGGTGAAGTCGGAGCGCTGGAGCAGGAGAGCGGGTGACAGGTGGTCCTGGGGCTCAGTTCACAAACCTCTTTAACTAACACACCAAGCTTCAGGACCAGAACATCCAGTCAATCAGAACAAACCAAATTACAACACAGTCCAAACAAAAATACATTACCTATTGGGAAACACAAGCACAAAGCTAAATGCAGTGCTATCTGGCCCTAAATTGACAGTACACCATGGCTAACTATTTGACCATGGTTACTGATCAAAACCTTAGAAAAATCGTACAGGCTCAGTGAGAACAGCCTTGCCATTGAGAAGGGTAGACACAGGAAAATCTGGCTCCCTATAGTGGAAAGGCTGTGTAACCACTGCACAACAGCAGAACCTGAGACGGAGCTGCATTTCCTGACAAAATGTAAACAAATATAAAATTAGAGAGTGTAATTTCCCCAAATTTGAAAGATTTCAAGGATATCTCTGATGAGAATAGGCTACCCGTCCTGTTGGGGGAGGACGCAGAGAGCTGTGGGTTGGCAGCGCACTACATTGCTGCCTGCCATAAAATGACGGACAGTGTCTGACAGACCAACCACGCTGCACATGTCCTCTATGCCATTGTTATTGTTCCATTGACACACACACACACACACACACACACACACACACACACACACACACACACACACGAGGACCAAAGAGAGAACAGGTTAACATTCTTAATCCAACATCAGTACCAGTGGTTTAAAAAAAATAATCAATAGCCACTCACAAAGGGAACAAAGAGCTATCATAAAACCAACATAGAGACTGTATACCCCTGATCAAAATCTAACGCACACTCTCACACACACAATGGTCAGTCTAAGATCACTCTCACACACGCACGCAGGCACGCACTGCCAACTCAGTAGATCAGCAGCCCACGGGCTAAAAGCAGGCAGGAAATATTTACACTTTCAGCAGAATAGTTGTACAGAGAGAGAGAGAGAGAGAGAGAGAGAGAGAGAGAGAGAGAGAGCGAGAGAGAGGTCTGTTTGAGTATAAAAGAGAGAACAAGGAGAAGAGCGCAGAAGAGGGGAGAGAAGAGAGAACAAGGGAAGGAGAAGAGGGCAGAAGAGGGGAGAGAAGAGAGAATAAGGGAAGGAGAAGAGCGCAGAAGAGGGGAGAGAAGAGAGAACAAGGGAAGGAGAAGAGGGCAGAAGAGGGGAGAGAAGAGAGAACAAGGGAAGGAGAAGAGCGCAGAAGAGGGGAGAGAAGAGAGAACAAGGGAAGGAGAAGAGGGCAGAAGAGGGGAGAGAAGAGAGAACAAGGGAAGGAGAAGAGGGGAGAGAAGAGAGGAAGTAAAGAAAATGCCTGAGAGGAAGGGGAGAGGAAAAGAGGGAGGCAGCAGAGCAGGCTAGAACCCAGGACAACGTGTAGCTTACTCTTTCTCTGATGAGAAGAATCTTGGCTCAGCAAAACCAACAAACCACAAAACCACATGGCCTACTACTGTATGATCAGCCCTACACTACATAACTCATATCCCTTTAACTGTAAACACTGTGGCTTGGAGAGGAAGGTGTAACGTCAACTAACCATTGCTTATTACAAATAATGCAGTGTGGGGCACTGACAGTGATCACATCAGAAATGCATGAACTGACATACTTATTTAAAAAATCTATATTTAACCTTTATCTAGCGTTTATTTATCAAGATCTGCAAAAACAATAATACACACACTGCAGTTTTACTGAAACAACACTGGATTACACCATTTCCTTTGCACAAGTCATATGTTCTGCAAACCACACACTTGTTCTCATGTCTGTCTCTGCTGGAACTCAATCGGAACTGATGTTTGATGAGTGTGTGTGTGTGTTTGCCTTTCATAAACACTAGCTAGATAAGGTAAACAATGCCAGTAGCACTGAAGGGCACTGTTGTTCACTCCTGGTCCTCCAGAGCAGCAGGACTGGGTGTGGAGTGTGCAGGCTTTTGTTCCAGCCCTGCACTAACACACCTGCTCTAGCTAATCAAGTGCGTGGTGCTATACATGTAGTACATTGCTTAGCTGAATCAGGTGTGTTAGAACTCAGCTAGAACAGAAGCCTGTGCACACTGTGGCTCTCCATGACCAGTTCCAAACATCCATCCTAAACAATATGAAGCACCGGACCAGGAGGCCTGTAGTTATGGACATCAGGTTCTCTCTTTTGAATAATAATGTAGGTAAGCAGAGAGAAAAAAACTCTTGTTTATGTAACCAGCATCTACAGGCTTTTAGAAAGAGGGCAGTGGCTGTGTGTGTGTGTAGTTGGGATGAGCTGAAGTAGATTATAGCTGGACCTTATTACACCTAGATATGAGGTGTTTATTACCCCTAGATATGAGGTGTTTATTACTCCTAGATATGAGGTGTTTATTACCCCTAGATATGAGGTGTTTATTACTCCTAGATATGAGGTGTTTATTACTCCTAGATATGAGGTGTTTATTACCCCTAGATATGAGGTGTTTATTACTCCTAGATATGAGGTGTTTATTACTCCTAGATATGAGGTGTTTATTACCCCTAGATATGAGGTGTTTATTACTCCTAGATATGAGGTGTTTATTACCCCTAGATATGAGGTGTTTATTACTCCTAGATATGAGGTGTTTATTACCCCTAGATATGAGGTGTTTATTACTCCTAGATATGAGGTGTTTACTACTCCTAGATATGAGGTGTTTATTACCCCTAGATATGAGGTGTTTATTACTCCTAGATATGAGGTGTTTATTACTCCTAGATATGAGGTGTTTATTACTCCTAGATATGAGGTGTTTATTACCCCTAGATATGAGGTGTTTATTACTCCTAGATATGAGGTGTTTATTACCCCTAGATATGAGGTGTTTATTACTCCTAGATATGAGGTGTTTATTACTCCTAGATATGAGGTGTTTATTACTCCTAGATATGAGGTGTTTATTACTCCTAGATATGAGGTGTTTATTACTCCTAGATATGAGGTGTTTATTACTCCTAGATATGAGGTGTTTATTACTCCTAGATATGAGGTGTTTATTACTCCTAGATATGAGGTGTTTATTACTCCTAGATATGAGGTGTTTATTACTCCTAGATATGAGGTGTTTATTACTCCTAGATATGAGGTGTTTATTACTCCTAGATATGAGGTGTTTATTACTCCTAGATATGAGGTGTTTATTACTCCTAGATATGAGGTGTTTATTACTCCTAGATATGAGGTGTTTATTACTCCTAGATATGAGGTGTTTATTACTCCTAGATATGAGGTGTTTATTACTCCTAGATATGAGGTGTTTATTACTCCTAGATATGAGGTGTTTATTACTCCTAGATATGAGGTGTTTATTACTCCTAGATATGAGGTGTTTATTACTCCTAGATATGAGGTGTTTATTACTCCTAGATATGAGGTGTTTATTACCCCTAGATATGAGGTGTTTATTACTCCTAGATATGAGGTGTTTATTACTCCTAGATATGAGGTGTTTATTACTCCTAGATATGAGGTGTTTATTACTCCTAGATATGAGGTGTTTATTACTCCTAGATATGAGGTGTTTATTACTCCTAGATATGAGGTGTTTATTACTCCTAGATATGAGGTGTTTATTACTCCTAGATATGAGGTGTTTATTACTCCTAGATATGAGGTGTTTATTACCCCTAGATATGAGGTGTTTATTACTCCTAGATATGAGGTGTTTACTACTCCTAGATATGAGGTGTTTATTACTCCTAGATATGAGGTGTTTATTACTCCTAGATATGAGGTGTTTATTACCCCTAGATATGAGGTGTTTATTACTCCTAGATATGAGGTGTTTACTACTCCTAGATATGAGGTGTTTATTACTCCTAGATATGAGGTGTTTATTACCCCTAGATATGAGGTGTTTATTACTCCTAGATATGAGGTGTTTATTACTCCTAGATATGAGGTGTTTATTACTCCTAGATATGAGGTGTTTATTACTCCTAGATATGAGGTGTTTATTACTCCTAGATATGAGGTGTTTATTACTCCTAGATATGAGGTGTTTATTACTCCTAGATATGAGGTGTTTATTACTCCTAGATATGAGGTGTTTATTACTCCTAGATATGAGGTGTTTATTACTCCTAGATATGAGGTGTTTATTACTCCTGGACATGATGGAATGGTACTAAAGCTGCTATTTTAAATAATACTGCATACATTTATGTATGCCTATTCTAGTGTATGTTCTCACAGAGACAATAGCTAAGGTTTCATCCAATTGGCAGCAGATTTTCATGCAAATATTCTAAAATCTGCATAAAGAAAATCTGCATATTTTCCCACCAGTGTTGTTTCCACCAAACTGACTGGCTGTGGATACAAATCAGAGCGTGATGACATACTGTAGTGCACACAAAATGTACTGTTTGGCTTTCGTTTTCATGTTCCGAATAAAAGTCTACATTTCAATGTGTTTCCATCGTATTTTCAACTCTACTAATAGTTTTGTAACAAAAACGTGCATTAAATAGCAAATGTGCTTATCTGGTCTTGGCACATACGCCAACAGCTTTCAAATACGGTGCGGGAAGGCTAGTCTACATGAGATTATTATTGATTTAAGAGCGAGAATATTCTTATTTGTGAAACGGCAGTCAAACATCGACCATGTCACCAGAATTAGTATATGTTTATTGGAAAGGAGCATCAAGCTCATCACCGTGCACTTTCCCCACCCTGTGAAGTTCATCATTATTGATTTAATCTGTAGTTTAATAAACTGCATGGTTTCCCAAATCGTAGTGGGAGGACCACACACCATATCATCGCGTGACTCCAAGTTCACTTCGACATGATGGTTATTATACCAATACTTGAGCATAAAAGAGTTTCCACCAGCATTTGTCGCGTAATTATCTTTACAGACACAAAATTACCAACATACAAACTATCTGTTGGCATTTATTACAATTTACCGAAACTTCTTGTTTCCATTACAGCTGTCGTGATTTTTTAAAATACGGTATGACTACTTTATAAACTGTGGATGGAACTGTGGTTAATGATAAATAACAGAGTAGAATAACCCAGTGGTTGAGGATAAAGTAGCAGGTGGACAGGTGGTCTAAAGGGGTGGGAGAGGACGGAGGGTTGGGTTCCTAACCCCTCCAATAATATTTCCCATAATCCTGCTCTCTCTGAGGGGCGAGATGAGCAGACGTCTGCAGAAACGGCCTGAGGAGGCTTTACACCCCCCCCCCCCCCCCCCCCCCCCCACCAGACTCTAACACACGCACACACACACACAGCTGCCAGAGGGAAGATCTACCCTCGAGGTATGACTGCCTTTTCATCTCCACTCAATAATACATACACCACTCCCAAAGCGACCCATTTTTCCTTACAAACCTGAAAAAACGCTCTTCCCTAACCCTCCTTCTCCATCCTCCCCTTCCCTCCATCTCACTAACCCTCCCCATCCCTCTTTCCCTCCTCATCTTCCCTCCATCTCACTAACCCTACCCATCCCTCTTTCCCTCCTCACCTTCCCTCCATCTCACTACCCCTACCCATCCCTCTTTCCCTCCTCACCTTCCCTCCATCTCACTAACCCTACCCATCCCTCTTTCCCTCCTCACCTTCCCTCCATCTCACTACCCCTACCCATCCCTCTTTCCCTCCTCACCTTCCCTCCATCTCACTACCCCTACCCATCCCTCTTTCCCTCCTCACCTTCCCTCCATCTCACTACCCCTACCCATCCCTCTTTCCCTCCTCACCTTCCCTCCATCTCACTACCCCTACCCATCCCTCCATCTCACTACCCCTCCCCATCCCTCTTTCCCTCCTCCCCTTCCCTCCATCTCACTACCCATCCCCTTTTCCCTCCTCACCTTCCCTCCATCTCACTGCCCCTACCCATCCCTCTTTCCCTCCTCACCTTCCCTCCATCTCACTAACCCTACCATCACTCTTTCCCTCCATCTCACTACCCCTACCCATCCCTCTTTCCCTCCTCACCTTCCCTCCATCTCACCCCTACCCATCCCTCTTTCCCTCCTCCCCTTCCCTCCATCTCACTACCCCTACCCATCCCTCTTTCCCTCCTCCCCTTCCCTCCATCTCACTACCCCTACCCATCACTCTTTCCCTCCTCCCCTTCCCTCCATCTCACTACCCCTACCCATCCCTCTTTCCCTCCTCACCTTCCCTCCATCTCACTACCCCTACCCATCACTCTTTCCCTCCTCACCTTCCCTCCATCTCACTACCCCTACCCATCACTCTTTCCCTCCTCACCTTCCCTCCATCTCACTACCCTTACCCATCACTCTTTCCCTCCTCCCCTTCCCTCCATCTCACTACCCCTACCCATCCCTCTTTCCCTCCTCACCTTCCCTCCATCTCACTACCCCTACCCATCACTCTTTCCCTCCTCACCTTCCCTCCATCTCACTACCCCTACCCATCACTCTTTCCCTCCTCACCTTCCCTCCATCTCACTACCCCTACCCATCCCTCTTTCCCTCCTCCCCTTCCCTCCATCTCACTACCCCTACCCATCCCTCTTTCCCTCCTCCTCTTCCCTCCATCTCACTACCCCTACCCATCACTCTTTCCCTCCTCACCTTCCCTCCATCTCACTACCCCTACCCATCACTCTCTCCCCAAGCAGCTCAAGTGAGAGAGAAGACCAGACCCCTCCACTCCATCAATCTGGAATCCTCAGCCGCCTGCAGGCCATTCTGCTAGACAATGTGTGTGTGGGGGCTTATATTTGTCCTATTTCACACATGTACATGTCACGCATGTGTGAATTGGAAATGTGTTTTTTGCATTCCCAACTCTCTCAGACACCCTCAGAGAGTGGGATCACAGCCTGGGTCTGGCATTATTAACGTGTGCATGTGTGTGTGTGTCCCTGCACACACAGCTAGAGAATGCCAGGATATAGAGAATCATCAATCAGTTAATCAGTAGTGGACACCTTGTAATGACTCTCACAGGCACCAGCCACATTACAGATGGCTATTAACGCAGCTAATACTAGCACTCAACACACTGGAACAGCCAAGATCACAGTCTGTAACAAACCAGCAACACACTGCTTACCCAGTAAACACTATACAACACACCAGCAACACACTGGAACAGTCTGTAACGCACCAGCCACATTACAGATGGCTATTAACGCAGCTAATACTAGCACTCAACACACTGGAACAGTCTGTAACACACCAGCAACACACTGGAACAGTCTGTAACACACCAGCCACATTACAGATGGCTATTAACGCAGCTAATACTAGCACTCAACACACTGGAACAGTCTGTAACACACCAGCAACACACTATACAACACACCAGCCACATTACAGATGGCTATTAACGCAGCTAATACTAGCACTCAACACACTGGAACAGTCTGTAACACACCAGCAACACACTATACAACACACCAGCCACATTACAGATGGCTATTAACGCAGCTAATACTAGCACTCAACACACTGGAACAGCCAAGATCACAGTCTGTAACACACCAGCAACACACTACCTACCCAGTACACACTATACAACACACCAGCAACACACTACCTACCCAGTAAACACTATACAACACACCAGCAACACATTACCTACCCAGTACACACTATACAACACACCACCTACCCAGTAAACACTATACAACACACCAGCAACACATTACCTACCCAGTACACACTATACAACACACTACCTACCCAGTAAACACTATACAACACACCAGCAACACATTACCTACCCAGTACACACTATACAACACACCAGCAACACACTGCTTACCCAGTAAACACTATACAACACACCAGCAACACACTACCTACCCAGTAAACACTATACAACACACCAGCAACACACTACCTACCCAGTAAACACTATACAACACACCAGCAACACACTGCTTACCCAGTAAACACTATACAACACACCACCTACCCAGTAAACACTATACAACACACCAGCAACACACTACCTACCCAGTAAACACTATACAACACACCAGCAACACACTGCTTACCCAGTAAACACTATACAACACACCACCTACCCAGTAAACACTATACAACACACCAGCAACACATTACCTACCCAGTACACACTATACAACACACTACCTACCCAGTACACACTATACAACACACTACCTACCCAGTACACACTATACAACACACCAGCAACACACTGCTTACCCAGTAAACACTATACAACACACCAGCAACACACTACCTACCCAGTAAACACTATACAACACACCAGCCACATTACAGATGGCTATTAACGCAGCTAATACTAGCACTCAACACACTGGAACAGCCAAGATCACAGTCTGTAACACACCAGCAACACACTGCTTACCCAGTAAACACTATACAACACACCAGCAACACACTACCTACCCAGTACACACTATACAACACACCAGCAACACACTACCTACCCAGTAAACACTATACAACACACCAGCAACACACTATACAACACACCAGCCACATTACAGATGGCTATTAACGCAGCTAATACTAGCACTCAACACACTGGAACAGTCTGTAACACACCAGCAACACACTGCTTACCCAGTAAACACTATACAACACACCACCTACCCAGTACACACTATACAACACACCAGCAACACACTACCTACCCAGTACACACTATACAACACACCAGCAACACACTATACAACACACCAGCCACATTACAGATGGCTATTAACGCAGCTAATACTAGCACTCAACACACTGGAACAGTCTGTAACACACCAGCAACACACTGCTTACCCAGTACACACTATACAACACACCAGCAACACACTGCTTACCCAGTACACACTATACAACACACCAGCAACACACTGCTTACCCAGTACACACTATACAACACACCAGCAACACACTATACAACACACCAGCCACATTACAGATGGCTATTAACGCAGCTAATACTAGCACTCAACACACTGGAACAGCCTGTAACACACCAGCAACACACTCGAACAGTCTGTAACACACCAGCAACACACTGGAACAGTCTGTAACACACCAGCCACATTACAGATGGCTATTAACGCAGCTAATACTAGCACTCAACACACTGGAACAGTCTGTAACACACCAGCAACACACTGGAACAGTCTGTAACACACCAGCCACATTACAGATGGCTATTAACGCAGCTAATACTAGCACTCAACACACTGGAACAGTCTGTAACACACCAGCAACACACTGGAACAGTCTGTAACACACCAGCCACATTACAGATGGCTATTAACGCAGCTAATACTAGCACTCAACACACTGGAACAGTCTGTAACACACCAGCAACACACTGGAACAGTCTGTAACACACCAGCCACATTACAGATGGCTATTAACGCAGCTAATACTAGCACTCAACACACTGGAACAGTCTGTAACACACCAGCAACACACTGGAACAGTCTGTAACACACCAGCCACATTACAGATGGCTATTAACGGAGCTAATACTAGCACTCAACACACTGGAACAGTCTGTAACACACCAGCCACATTACAGATGGCTATTAACGCAGCTAATACTAGCACTCAACACACTGGAACAGTCTGTAACACACCAGCAACACACTATACAACACACCAGCCACATTACAGATGGCTATTAACGCAGCTAATACTAGCACTCAACACACTGGAACAGTCTGTAACACACCAGCAACACACTGGAACAGTCTGTAACACACCAGCCACATTACAGATGGCTATTAACGCAGCTAATACTAGCACTCAACACACTGGAACAGTCTGTAACACACCAGCAACACACTATACAACACACCAGCCACATTACAGATGGCTATTAACGCAGCTAATACTAGCACTCAACACACTGGAACAGCCAAGATCACAGTCTGTAACACACCAGCAACACACTGCTTACCCAGTAAACACTATACAACACACCAGCAACACACTGCTTACCCAGTAAACACTATACAACACACCAGCAACACACTACCTACCCAGTACACACTATACAACACACCAGCAACACATTACCTACCCAGTACACACTATACAACACACCAGCAACATACCAGCAACACACTATCTACCCAGTACACACTATACAACATACCAGCAACACACTATACAACACACCAGCAACACACTACCTACCCAGTACATATTGTACAACAGTCATACCTTTAACTTCACTTAATCAGTAAGCGTTGTCCTGCATTACAGCACTTTAAGACAGAGGATAAGATAAACAACATGCAGGACACGTGGAGGGCAGCGGACTAAACACTAAATGTGCATTAATATATACTGAGTGTACAAAACATTAGGAACACCTGCTCTTTCCATGACATAGACTGACCAGGTGAATTCAGGTGGGTCATTCTCACGAAACTGCCATTTGACCCAAACATTTTCAAGTCTAATTTTTCATGAACTGTCCTCTTATATCAGATTAGGATCTCTACTTCATAATTATTATTGGTTTTTTTATCAGAATTTTAGCATTTTACAACCATTTCCACAAAATTCTCATTACCTTAACAGTCCCAAAAAATGTATACACAAATCAATCTAATATTTTTTTAACATTGCTCCCCCAATGAAAAGGCCTGAGTTAAACAGAGCACTGAAATTAAAAATATTTAAAATGAAACTATAAAATTATAATAAAATTAAAATCTGACTTTTTCCCCAATTTGAGCTTTTTAGACATTACGGAAATGAGAAGGCCAAGTGGGGTAAAGGTGACGTTTGAGAATAAGAACCTAATTCTGAAGGCATATAAGCAAATAAATGAACATCTACTAGTCCTCTAGGTGATGCATCATGGGTGAATAAAACTTTATGTAAAAAGTGATTGGAGTTTTTACAGGAACTTGAAAAAGTGTTACGTTAATGAGACGCATGTTCACAGACACTGTGTGTTTGTACATAATAAATATTATAGTTTAATGTAAAATTCAACTGGTATACCATTTTTATAAGATTTGGACAAACTACAACAACACATTATTTATTCAAATAACTTAGGTTTTTCTAAAGTACAATTTTATAAAATGAGGTGATAATTTAATTCGGACGCATTTCGGTAATGAGACTTCTGGGTGAAAATGTACAAAATTCTGGCAAAAATGTCAAATGAATTTGAAATAAGACGTGTTTCCTTAGTCCTCAGAATGATAGTTGACATATGCATCACAGTTGTGTAACTCAACTTGCTACAGACATGTTTAAAACTGGTTTCATGAGAATCACCCAGGTGAAAGCTATGATCCCTTATTGATGTCACCAAATAATGATTTTTAAGCCTTGAGACAATTGAGACATGATTTTTGTACGTGTGCCATTAAGAGGGTCAATGGAAAGACAAAAGATTTAAGAGCCTTTGAACGGGATATGGTAGTAGGTGCCAGGCGCACCGGTTTGAGTGTGTCAAGAACTGCAACGCTGCTGGGTTTTTCAAGCTCAAAAGTTTCCCTTGTGTATCAAGAATGGTCCACCACCCAAAGGACATTCAGCCAACTTGACACAACTGTGGGAGGCATTGGAGTCAACATGTCACTTTATAGTGATATCAGTCCATAAGTCATACTTCACTAGAGTACAATCGTTTTCCATTCTTCTTTACCTAATGAAGTTGTGCTAAACACACCAAAAACACTCTACATAACCGCTCTTCCTCCACTGACATACAGTCATATTCTGTAGAAAGTAAAACTCTACTCTATGGAGTCTTGTACAAAGTGTTTACGACTGTACTGTAGTGTACTGTACGGTAATGTACTGCAGTGTACGGTAGGTAGTGTACTGTAGTGCACTGTAGTGTACTGTACGGTAATGAACTGCATTGTACGGTAGTGTACTGTACGGTAATGTACTGTATTGTACGGTAATGTACTGTACGGTAATGTACTGTAGTGCACTGTAGTGTACTGTACGGTAATGTACTGCAGTGTACGGTAGTGTACGGTAGTGTATTGTACGGTAATGTACTGTACGGTAGTGTACTGTAGTGCACTGTAGTGTACGGTAGTGTACTGTACGGTAATGTACTGTAGTGTACGGTAGTGTATTGTGCGGTAATGTACTGTACGGTAATGTACTGTTGTGCACTGTAGTGTACTGTACGGTAATGAACTGTAGTGTACGGTAGTGTACGGTAGTGTATTGTACGGTAATGTACTGTACGGTAGTGTACTGTACGGTGATGTACTGTAGTGTACGGTAGTGTACTGTAGTGTACGGTAGTGTATGGTAGTGTACTGTAGTGTACTGTAGTGCACGGTAGTGTACGGTAGTGTACTGTACGGTAATGTACTGTAGTGTACGGTAGTGTATGGTAGTGTAGTGTACTGTAGTGTACTGTATGGCAATGTGCTGTAGTGTACGGTAGTGTAATGTACTGTACGGTAATGTACTGTAGTGTACTGTAAGGAAGTGTACTGTAGTGTAGAGCACTGTAGTGTACGATAATGTATGGTAATGTACGGTAGCGTAGTGTATGGTAATATACTGTAGTATATGGTAATGTACTGTAGTGTAGTGTGCGGTAGTGTACAGTAGTGTAGGGTAATGTACTGTAGTGTACGGTGGTGTAAGGTGGTGGTCGCCTGCCAGACAAAAATACAGTAGCAGGATCATAGACACCTGACACAACACCACAAATACCAAGGATCAGAGATGGAGAGAGAGAAAGGGAAAGAGAAAGAGAGATACAGAGAGAGAGAGAGACAGAGAGAGAGACAGAGACAGAGACAGAGAGAGAGCGAGAAAGAGAGAGAGAGAGAGAGAGAGAGAGAAAAAGAGAGAGAGAGAGAGAGAGAGAGAAAAAGAGAGAGAGAGAGAGAGAGAGAGAGAGAGAGAGAGAGAGAGAGAGAGAGAGAGAGAGAGAGAGAGAGAGAGAGAGAGAGAGAAAAGGAGGGAGCATCAGCACAGTGATAGGAGTCAGAAAATATTTGACAGATTAACCGAGAGAGACATTAAGAGAGACATTCAGCAACACCAGATGTACATACCTTTTTAAAGTATGCACTTGAAATATCCTAACACTTGAAAAATACTTGATTTTACATGACACATGAAATACAGTATTGACTCAGAGCGACTTTTCCATAACCTGACAGATAGCCGGTACTAGAAGTATGTCACAGGTCCCCAATGATCAGACTAATATGAAGTCAATGTACTGTATTATGTTTAGCTCAGTGGGTCACTATACAGCTGAGTGGTAGTCTGTTAGCAGTCTTACCTTGGAGTATTGTCTGCGTAAACTGAACCTCTGCACCATCCTGACTGACGGAGAGACTGACGATCCACTCTGTCCACTCCACTCCACACACACTGAGTTCTTCCCAAGAGTAACACACACATCCAGAGCCAGTACACTCACACACATAGCACACACACACACACAGACCCACAGGCTGCAATCTATTACACGCACAAAGATACAGTATATGTACGTGAATACACACAGAAAAACACAATTCTCTCTGTTCCAAACTGCTCTAATCCATGTTGGTTCATCTAGTGCGCAAACACAAGTGAAGAGAGAAAAGAAAGCGAGAGGGAGGTGAGGAGGGAGAGAAGGGGAGGCAGGGAGAATAGACAGAGATAAAGAGTGCTCAGCTGTGCTGCCCTCTACTCACACTCAGCATGGTTTCCATCTCTCAAGCTCTCCCTCTCTACACACACACACACACACACACACAATCACACCTCATGGCTGACAGCACAGAGTTACACGCACACACACACAAAGTGGGATTTACAGAGCAGACAGAAATAGGAATAAAACTATTTTTGCACACACGCAGAGTCTTAAGAGAAAACACACACATACAAAGTCTGATGAGCAAACACACACACACAGACACACACTCTCTGTCTTCAGCTCCGTCACATTTATTGTAGGACAAGGCAAGGTTGCAGGACAAGGGGAGGGGGAGGTGCTGGCTGACTGTCTGTCTGTACCACCCATCTCCTAGGACTATGAAAGTGGGAGGGGGAAAGAAAGAGGGAGGGAGAGAGTGAGAAAGAGAGGTTTGGAATATGAGACAGAAAATGAAAGAGAAGAGGGGAGTTAAGGCAGAAGAAAGATGGTGGGTCATAGAGAGAATGAGAGAAGTAGTATTGGGTAGGGTGTGGTTCTATCAGATCCATTGTGTGCAGTGTGAAATCTCAAGCGCACACACACAAACACACACACTTCACTGCTCAGGCTTATTCAAATATGCTCAACAGGACCAACCTGTCTGGGCCACCACCCAACACCCAACAGGGGGGCATAACCTCTGACCTATTCCCACCACAGGGGGGGAACATTCTGCCAAGGTCATCCTCGCCATTTCCATGGAAACTGCAGTAGGGTGTACAGACACTGTGAGCCTGAGGGTTGCCACGACAACCGCTCAGATGACCTGAATGACATTGCTTCATTGGTTGAGACACAGCTCTGTGTGTGTGTATGCGTGTGTGTGTGAGTTACCAGAAGACTAACACGTGCATATTGAGCAGTGAAGAGAGAGACTAATGATCTCTCTATTTCAGCAGCAATGACACACAGCTAGGCGTCTAGGAATCTAACCAGCCTGCTCTACTGTAACACACAGGTTGGCTGGATATTAGCCAGAAATAGTGATTTATTACTCAATAGTGGCCTCTCTATTACAGAGGGCAATACAGTATCACTAATGCACAAGATAATTGCTAGTCTGCAGGGTAATGGTCTTTGAGATTCAAATGTTATTGTCTCTATTAAAAGGACCATACATAGCAGCTTATTCAACACAGAGATGAATTGACACGACAGTGAAAACAGCGGGCTTCAGCTCAGAACCTCATGACAGGAACTCAGGATGACCTAGCCCTGACCAGTCACACACACACACACACCGTACATCAGACGACAGCCATTAGCTGATATGACACCGCCATCTGGTGGAAGTCGGGAAAAACAGCAGCCACTCACATACTAGTATTGCTATACCACAGAGTTCCTAACCCAGAAGCCCAACATTGCGAGACTTCCGGGAACGTTTGTGAAGCAGACTCGGCAGACCAGACCGGGGTTTGGTGTTTAAGAATTTAATGAGAAAAGCGAATGAGTATTCCTTAGTTGTTAGATTTCTCCAAATCTAAAGGCACAACCTAGATTCGAGCCAATTGTCTTCGTTTTTTTTCAATTGTTTAAGCACAATTTTGAAAACAGGGCCCGGTCTGTCAAAACACAACACACTATTAGCACAACCCTATAAAGTAGCACAACCCTACACCAAAGTAGCACAACAGATCATTTGCAAAATGGAACACTTTTGTCAAAACTATAAACGACTTCATAAAAAAAATATTTTGTTACCAAACGAAACACACATTTCCTATGACTTCAATCTTTTTGAACCAGTTACACACTGCTGTTGCTAACCTAAAACACTTTTAGCAAGTCTAATTGTCAGTGATTACAGTACTGTAAATGAAGTACACAGAGAAAGTGCAACTATACAAACACTACACAAGACCAATGCTGCAGAGTGAGGAAAATATCATTTATTTCTCTCCATATACCCAAATCAGTCAACATGTCAACATGGAGAATCACAACAAAACATGTCCCAGTTTTCATGCTACTACAGTAGTGTGTATAACACTGTTAGCTCAGCAAACAGACAAACGTAAAATACTGTATCCAGTAGAGGTTACAATTACAGTAAATAACAAACAAAAAATCATCTGAAAAAAAAAATATATTGTACAGAAAATACTACAGTAAACATACTATACATTATCTCTTCGCCTAGCTGGATCTGGCCAGAGAATTTCATCAACATCACAAGCAATGTCGTCATTAGCAAGACAACGCGGGAAGAACCGTCTTGAATGTCGAATCCATCCTTGCACAGCTGCGGCGTCGACTTGGTCACAGGGGTCCTCCATGGCCTGAATGAGGGGTACCTGAGCCTGGGGCTGGAGATCGTAAACCTTCCTGGCCTGAATGAGGGGTACCTGAGCCTGGGGCTGGAGATCGTAAACCCTCCTGGCCTGAATGAGGGGTACCTGAGCCTGGGGCTGGAGATCGTAAACCCTCCTGGCCTGAATGAGGGGTACCTGAGCCTGGAGATCGTAAACCTTCCACCACCATGCAGAGAACAACTCTTCGATAGGGTTTAGAAACGGAGAGTATGGTGGAAGGTATAGTACTGACATCTGTGAATGGTGTTGAAACCAGTTCTGGACCAAAGCAGAGCGGTGGAATGACACATTGGCCCAGATGACCGTGTATTGCATCTGGTGCATTTCATTACCTGCTGTGACGATGTGGTGCAATCGGTCCAAAAAATGCGAGAATGTGAGGTGTGTTGTAAGGGCCCATTTTGGCATGACGGAGGACAACCCCATGCTGTGAAATGGCAGTGCAAAGGGTGATGTTACCCCCACGTTGCCCGGGGACATTGATTATAGCCCTGTGGCCAATGATATTTCTGCCTCTCCTTCTTGCTTTTGTGAGGTTGAACCCTGCCTCATCAATATATATTAATTCATGCAGGATTTCCTTAGCATCCATCTGCAAAACTCCCTGAAATACAGTGAAAGACAAGATTGTGTAGTTCAGGATAGGTCTAGTATACAGTCAATGTAAAAAAGTAATGTGTGCAGTATGCAACATCACAGTGCTAAAGTGAACAAACCTCCACATACTCATGCCGCAGCCGTTTGACCCTCTCAAAAGGCACTCGATAAAGTTGTTTCATTTGAACCTGATGTCTTTTCAGGGTGGTTGCCAGTGTTGACTGAGAGACCTGATGGACATTATTGAAAATGGCATGGTCACCAATAATGTTGGCTTGTAGTTCTCTGAGCCTGATAGCATTATTGGCCAAAACCATGTTTATTATCTCTCTCTTGTTCTTGCGTGAATATGGGCCCCCTTCCTCCTTGTCGTTCCCGACCCTCAATCCTATGTAGAGAATAATACATGTAACTTACTGTACAATGTCACAGGAAGGGATATCACATGTGCTGATATGGTGCATACAATAAGCAGCTGATTACTGTAACTGTAGACAGATCTTTTACCTGTTTTCCTGTCGAAAAGTCCTTATGCTAAGATTTGGCTGAACTCTCAGTCCAGCCTCCCTCAGCGTCAATCCGTGGTTCACAACATGGTCCACTAGTGTTGCACGAGTGTCAATTTGACACGTTTGGTCCTCTTCTTCTTTGTGCACGTTCTCCTCCTGCTTCAGGTCTTCCTTGACCTCTGGCTCGGCCTCTGCCTCTTCCTCTACCTCCTTCTCCTCCTCTGTGTACTCCTCCTCTCACCCTCACTCTTCTTCTGACTCCTTCCATTTTGGTTGAAGGCAGGTGAACCTACCTGCTGCATTTGTATAGTGCTTAAACCTGATTGGTGTGTCTACAATTTAGCAATCATGTGTTTGTGCACCTGATGGCTGTGTTTAACAGATTGGCTTAGGTGTGGTAATTTGACAGTCAGTGCTTTGGAATTGCAAGGAAGTGACATCATGATATACTTCTGTGTCTGATGTATACAAGTGTGTTTAGTGTTTTGCAAATCACTGTGTGTAATGTTTTGCAAATAGTGTGAAGCTGACAATGTGCGTACAGTTGTGCAAATCTAGCCTTGTGTTTTGCTCCTTGAGTGTAAGGTTTTGCTAATTGTGGGAAAAGTTACATTTTAGTGTGTAAGCAATCGTAAAAAACTGTATTACTCCAACCTCCTGAAATTTGTCAAAAACTACTTTATATGTAAGGAGTGCCTTTGATTGGATGGTCTGCACATGTGCAGTTAGGTGCAAGACGACCGGTGGACCTGGTGACGTGTTTCTACGCAGGAGTTTAGCTAGCCAACTATTGCCATGACATCGCCTACAAGCGTGACCAGAGATTTCTATTGGAGAAGCAGTTTCTGCATATCTTCATACTAAACCACTGTCATCTGACCAAGAGAAGAGCAAGGCTGAAAATCGATATTCTCCTACCGGTGCCAGTCTGTATCTATTTTAGTCAAAGTGTCTCTTGTCTTGGCAACAATAAGTAGTGTTGTTGAATGACAAAATAATCTGGCATGGTGCCCCAACTAAAGGCATCTGTTGGATAAAGTTACGTGAACACAAATGGGCAGAGTTTTCACCTGGCGCAGTAGTCTATGGCACTGCATCTCAGTGCAAGAGGCGTCACTACAGACACCCAGGTTTGAATCAAGGCTGTATCACAACCGGCCGTGATTGGGAGTCCCATAGGGCGGTGCACAATTGGCCCAGCATTGTCCGGGTTTGGCCGGTGTAGGCCGGGCATTGTAAATAATAATTTGTTATTAACTGACTTGCCTAGTTAAATAAAGGTTAAATAAAAAATAAGAGAGACTACTTTACCAGAGGGTATAAAAAGAACATAGCATGCTAGATAAGCAAGAGAATACTGTATGCACTTCCTCTTTGTCAGCTTTCCTTTGTTACAGAGCTCTGTCCTTTCAGACACAAGAGGCCAATTCTTACACACCGTCTGTCCCCCAGGCTCTGTGTGTGTGTGTGTGTGTGTGTGTGTGTGTGTGTGTGTGTGTGTGTGGTGATAGCAGTGTCTGGTACAGATATCCACATCTCAATGCATCTCTTACCACAGATGGACTAGCATCCCCTCTCTCAGAGAACATACAGACATACTGAAAAGGAGGACAACACACACACATCTTGCGTAGCATACCAAGCATTTCCTATTCCCACAGAATGACAGACATTCTCATTCATTCTCAGTGCTCCTACAACACCAGGAGCTCTCCTTGATACATTATGGTGATGTACAGAGTTTCTAGAACATTCAGCACTAGTTCTTCCTCCGGGGGACAATTCATCATCACACGTCTCATATCATGTTAAAAATGACAGAATCTGAGCAGCCCTGTGCAGAAAATTGGTCCGATCTAAAAGACTACATGACAACAATTACACTTTTCTTGCTAGGATGACGTATATCAAGCAGATGGGTCGCTCCAGATGTAGAGTCATATCCGAAATGATTGGCACTCTTGATGAAGATGAGCAAAAAAGACGGTATACAATAAATAATAAAAATACTGAGCTAGATTGTATGATTTTTTTTGGGGGGGGGGAAATTATATTGTTTTATACTTCTACAAATTAGTCAGAGAAACAGATTTTCTTTAACAAGTAATCATTTCTTTTCTCAAAAAGATATGGGTCAAAACTATTGGCACCCCTATTTTCAATACCTTTCAATAGCTCAGCTTACGAGGATCACGGCACTGAGCCTTTTTCTAAAATGTTTTATGAGGTTGAAGAACACATTAGGAGGATCTTAGACCATTCCTCCATACAGAATCTTTCCAGGTCCTTGATATCCTCCGTCTGCTCTTATGGACTGTCCTCTTCTATTTAAACCACAGGTTTTCAATGGGGTTCAAGTCCGGAGACTGAGATGGCCATTGCAAAATGTTGATTTTGTGGCCCATTAACCATTTCTTTGGAGATTTTAATGTGTGCTTGGGGTTATTGTCTTGCTGGAAGATCCACTTGCAGTCAAGTTTCAGTCTCCTGGCAGAGGTAACCAGGTTTTTGGCTAAAATGTCCTGGTACTTGGTCAAGTTCATGATGCAGTTGACGTTAACAAGGACCCCAGGACCAATCGATCAAAATAGGCCCATTAAATCAAAGATCCACTAACCTATTTTACAGTAGGTATGGGGTTCTTTCTGCATTTACATCTTTCTTCTGACGCAAATCCCACCACTGGTGTGCGTGGCCAAAGAGCTCTATTTTCATGTCATCTGACCATAGAAACGGTTCCAATCCAAGTGGCAATACCCTTTAGCAAACTCCAGATGTTTACATTTGTTGGAGGACTTAAAAATAGAGCTCTTTGGCCATCAAGGGTACCAATACAGTCTTTGGGTAGCCGGGAACTCAGGAATACCTGCTTCTGACTGATCTGAGTAGGCCCAAGTATTTGCGTGTGTGTGTGTGTACGTACCTCTGACCTGAGCCTGGATTAACACTGCCTATGCTCAGGAGAATTACTGGACATTATTACACCTACAAAATGTGTCCTACTCCAAACACAGAGCTTAAGCTCTCCTCAATATTTAAGAGCAGGCCTGTTGTATGATGCAGACCACCTGAGTACGACAGGACTGTATCATATCCATTACCAGACAAAACATGACCATAAACCCTGACCAAAGAAGACCCTCATATGATTGACAGCTGACATCACTCACCCTCTCTGTCTCCTCCGTGGACTGGTATCCTGACGATAGCACCACGTCGCCTGGCGTCACGTATCCAGGGTGGTAACCAAGGGAAGGGCTACTTGGTGTGGTGTTGTCAGTGGTTGAGGAGGAGCGCGGGCGGACGGAATGCTGCTGTGCATCGTAGGTAGGCCGGCGCTGGGGGGCCTGGGGGCTGCCTCTCAGAGAGTGGTCCCGGTCTCCTACTCCGGTCCCTGTCCCGTTCCCCCCTGTCCCCTTACTGCGCCGGCTCTGCAGGCTGGTCCCTCGCCTCATGGTGCCCACAGGGCCGGCACCCTGACCAGCTGGGGGAGCAAGGAGAACACCAGAGGGGGGGGGGGGGGGGTCAAAATCAGGACAACGCGTCTGCGTTGCTGCTGGAACAGCTGCTTCACACCCTGGCCCAGGACGCCAATGCTCTTCCAGACATTCCTGTGTAATTTTGGAGAGGGCGTGGTGGTCTGAGTGAGAGGAACAGTTCCAGAGGCCTGAGTCCTTCACCCCTCCTCTATGCCCTGACTCCCCTGGGTGCCTCTCACTACCCCCTCACTGCATACGATGATGCAGCACTCTCATAGACAGGGGAATAGGGCTGGGATAGGGGAGTCTGTATTGGGGGTGGTCTGGACTAGAGTGGTTGGGAGATAGGATAGGGGGATTGGTAACTTATGAGTAGAATAGAGAGTTGTTATAATTTACGCTCTCTTTGTCAGACAGGTGGGACTGGAACAGGAGAGTACAGTAATTAACTTATTGTCTTGCTAAGCTTTCTAACTAGATTGAGTAGAGTCGGGTAGAGTATAGTATAGTAGGGTAGAATAGAGGATGGTAGAGTATAGTATAGTAGGGTAGAGTAGTGTAGAGTAGAGTATAGTAGAGTAGGGTAGAGTATAGTAGGGTAGGGTAGGGTAGAGTATAGTAGGGTAGGGTAGAGTAGAGTATAGTAGGGTAGGGTAGAGTAGGGTAGGGTAGAGTAGGGTAGGGTAGAGTAGAGTAGGGTAGGGTGGAGTAAAGTAGAGTATAGTAGGGTAGAGTAGAGTAGGGTAGAGTAGAGTGCAGTAGAGTATAGTAGGGTAGAGTAGGGTATAGTATAGTAGGGTAGAGTATTGTAGGGTAGAGTAGTGTAGAGTAGGGTAGGGTAGAGCAGGGTAGGGCGGAGTATAGTATAGTAGGGTAGAGTATAGTAGGGTAAAGTAGAGTATAGTAGGGTAGAGTAGAGTAGGGTAGGGTAGAGTATGGTATAGTAGGGTAGAGTGGAGTAGGGTGGAGTATGGTAGAGCAGGGTAGGGTGGAGTAGAGTAGGTTAGAGTAATACTCTACCCTTCTCTACCCTACCCTACCCTTCTCTACTTATAGTATGGTAGAGTATAGTAGGGTAGAGTAGAGTAGAGTAGAGTAGGGTAGAGTAGAGCAGGGTGCAGTAGAGTATAGAATGGTAGAGTAGTACTCTACCCTTCTCTACCCTACCCTACCCTACCCTACTCTACTATATAGTATGGTAGAGTATAGTAGGGTAGAGTAGAGTAGGGTAGGGTAGGGTTGAGTATAGTATAGTAGGGTAGAGTGGGGTAGGGTAGAGTATGGTAGAGTATAGTAGGGTAGGGTGGAGTAGAGTAGAGTAGAGTAGAGTAGAGTAGGGTAGAGTAGGGTAGAGTATAGTAGGGTAGGGTGGAGTATAGTATAGTAGGGCAGAGTATAGTAGGGTAGATTAGGTTAGAGTTGGGTAGAGTTGTGTATAGTATAGTAGGGTAAAGTAGGGTAGGATAGGATAGGATAGAGTAGGGTTGAATAGGGTAGATTTGGGGCAGCAGGTAGCCTAGTGGTTAGAGCATTGGGCCAGTAACCGAAAGGTTGCTGGATCGAATCCCTGAGCTGACAAGGTAAAAATCTGTCATTCTGCCCTTGAACAAGGGAGTTTACCCACTATTCCCTGGTAGGCCATCATTGTAAATAAGAATTTGTTCTTAATTGACTTGCCTAGTTAAATTTAAAGTAGGGTGTGTGTTTTAGGGTTCACTCTCTGTCTCTGTCAGACAGGACAGGATGGGGTGGGACAGGAGAGGTTCAGCGGCGAGCAATGGGAGTCCATAAGGTTGCATGCATAGATCATGCTCGTCTAGTAGTCTACCACAGAAAGAGAGGAAATGGGTTATGAGGTGGGTGGAAATAAGGGTCGGACAAAAGGAAGTACACAGGAAGATGTTTTAGAACAGACACTGCTTGAAGTAGGGGGCAACTTCTATTAACACCACAGACCACAGACACACACAAACACAAACAGGCTATGGGTTAGTTAGGGGAAGGGGATAGGAGAAAGAAACAAAAGAGAGAAATAAGTGAAAAAACCCACCTAACATCAGCCCAAAGCTGCCTGGCCTGACTCAGTGTCCAAGATCACCTGTAGAGAGAGAGAGATTGTGTGTGAGAGAGAGAGCGCGAGAGAGAGGGAGAGAGACTAATAAACATCTACTTAATCTATACACAATCAAATATAACACCCAAGTATTGTGTGTGTGGGTGTGCTGTGTGCTGCGTGCCATGTGTGTCTGCTGGTGGATTCTCTAGCGTCACTAAACAGATCCTTCTGCTTACTGTGACAGTGGTGTCTGGAGAGAATAACTTCCGCAAAAAATCAACAACCCACAGCAACACAGGCTCATTATACAAATTTACCTAACCTGCAACAACCCAAACAAACCCGACCCACATGAATTCCTATGAGGTTGAGGAGAGACAGTAATGGCCTTAGACACACATCCCTGGTGTGAAGAGAAGGCAGCTTGTCAAACACAGTGACTATTGGCACTGAGGGTTGGTAAACAAGGCAAAGTCAGGAACATTCTGAGCTCTGGGGAGTGACTGTTAAACATGCAAACTATACTGAACAAAAATATAAAACGCAACATGCAACAATTTCAATGATTTTACTGAGTTACAGTTCATATAAGGAAATCAGTCAATTGAAATGAATACATTTGGCCCTAATCTATGGATTTCACAAGCAAGGGCGGAGCCATTGTGGAGCCAAGCCCAGCCAAGGGGGAGCCGAGCCCAGCCAAGGGCTTTTTATAGATATAAATACTCCTCGGCACCCCCTCAGACGATCCAGCAGATGAAGAAACTGGATGTGGAGGTCCTGGGCTGGCGTGGTCTGAAGTTGTGAGGCCAGTTGGACGTACTGCCAAATTCTCTAAAACAATGTTACATTACATTTTCTGGCAACAGCTCTGGTGGACATTCCTGCAGTCAATCTATGGTATTGTGTTGTGTGACAAAACTTGTATTGTACCCAGCACAAGGTTCACCTATGTAATGATCATTCAGTTTAATCAGCTTTTTGATATGCCACACCCGTCAGGTGGATGGATTATCTTGGAAAAGGAGAAATGCTACCTAACAGGGATATAAACAAATTTGTGGTCAAAAATTGAGAGAAATAAGCTTTTTGTGCGTGTGGAACATTTCTGTAATCTTTCATTTCAGTTCATGAAACATGGGACCAACACTTTACATGTTGAGTTTATATTTTTGTTCAGTATAAATTCCAGCAGCTGCACAGTCATAAGAGTCTACTATATCACACATACACACCAACGCAGGGCACACAAACACAGACATTCAGAGAGAGTGATACAGAGAGAGAGAGTGAGACAGAGAGACAGAGAGACAGAGAGACAGAGAGACAGAGAGAGAGAATGCAATCTACACAAATGCAGCATTGAAAATCTGGGCCCACGTCAAAGCCAGTTAGCACAGTCAGCTGTTCAGTTTCACAATGGGCCCAGAGAGAGGAGAGAGCAGCACACGGCACAGTGACGCACACTACAACAACACTGACATATTCACACAGCAACACAGCCACATTCGCACAGCCAAACTGACATTCACACAGCCAAACTGACATTCACACACCAACACTGATACATTCACAGCAACACTGACACATTCAGATAGCAACACTGACATTCATACAGCCACACAGACACAATCGCACTGACATACAGACATTGACACAGTCAGACTAAAATTCATTCAGCCACACGGACATTCACACAGCCACACTGACATTCACACACCAACACTGATACATTCACACAGCCACACTGATATTCATACACCAACACATTCACACAGGCAAAATGACATTCACATAACAACACTGACATTCACACAGCCTCACTGACATTCACACAGCCACACAGCCATTCACACAGCCACACTGACACATTCACACAGCCACACGGACACATTCACACAGCAAAACTGACACATTCACACAGCCACACTGACACATTCACACAGCCACACTGACACATTCACACAGCCACACTGACACATTCACACAGCCACACTGACACATTCACAACAGATACACTGACGCATTCACACAGCAACCCTGACATTCAAACAGCAACATAGTGTGTATTTTTTGTTTTGGAGGAAGAGGTGGAATTTTTATCTGGTCTTCACCGTGGCAACGGACCCCCCCGTCTCTCAACACAAAAACCTCAGATTATGTACAATAAAGTCTAAGCTACACATATATGCGAATATGAAAAAATCTTGAGTTTCCGCATTTTCTGATAATTGACGTTACAGAATCAAATAAAAATGATATGACTTTTTTTCAAGAAATGATAAAACAGTTTGACAAACCTGTTGGTAAGCTTTTAAATTATATTAAACTCGAGCGTTAATATTTTCCAGTGATGAAGATAGGGACGTCTCATAGTATGTTAGGGGTATGCAAAATGGGTCAACTTTGAGCACCTTTACCTCTCATGTTTGCCCTTCTACAATGGGACAATATGTATTGAAGGTTTTGTTCAAATCAAAAAGAGTGCGGTCAAAAGTGATTGAATTCCAATGGATTTACCCTACTACAAAATCAAATGAAATGTGCGCATCACTCGCCAGATGGACTGTTGAGTGACATGACAGTGCTGCTCTGTTCTATCCTGGTCTGACCCTGACCCTCAGAGCAGGTGCTGCTGGAATCACAGAAAGGGACTTGGTAAACTAGAGGCCACTGCCAACACATGATACATTCACTACGGCACAAATCATTCACATAGGCCTATACGACACGCCCCCCCCACACACACACACAGACATTGATGATTAAACAGACAACAGGTGTCAGAGCCTGTGTTGGCAGTGCAGCCATGATGAGTCAGCACATTTCTCAGAATCACTGTGGCCCAGTCAAAAGTGAACCAGCAACGACCACGAGGACATTGGCCCTTCTGGAAGCCCCTGGCACGGACACACACACACACACACAATGACCTGTGCCCTAACTGCAGGTCAGTCCATTCATTGGCCATGTCTTCCTGTTGCTCATACCATTGTCTCCGCATGGCCAACTAAATCCAGATGGAGAGATGGAGCCTTGCTTACCAGGCAGACAGGCATGCCATGCCATCTCACTGTAAGCCTGGTTCAAATCAAATAAATAAATTCACTTAAAAAAAGAAACAATGATAAGATCACTGCTGGTTATGTAAGTTTGACTTGTCGTCAACCGTTACTCAGACTGTTAACCGTGACAGCCCCGGCTCCATGATCATGATACTGTATGTGGACTCAATGGCTATCTGCATTGACACTTTTAACACTAACTCTTCTGAATCATAACATACACTGCTGCTACTGTTTATTATCTATCCTGTCACTTTATCCCTACCTGTATGTACATATCTACCTCAATTACCTTGTACCGCTGCACATCGACTCGGGACTGGTACACTGTGTATGTAGTCAAGTTATCATGACTCATTGTCTATTTATTCCTTGTGTTATTATTTTCAAATTGTTTTACTTGTTGGGAAGGGCCTGCCCGTAAGTAAGCATTTCATTTCATGTTAGTCTACACCAGTTGTTTATGAAGATATACAATTTGATTGATTTGGCAGCAATATTGTGTCTACTATTTAGAGTGCTCCGTTAATTGAATTAAAATGTCCATCCTAACCTAGTTAGGCTAAGTAGTTAAGCTGTCTTTTGGTTGGTCAATCTGGACCCATAGTTGTTGCACTGAGGCACACATACTGTTGGTCATTGTTGAACCTATAGATTAAATCCAAAGAAATCCCAGTAGCCTTAAACAGACCCATACAGTTCACATGGAACAGGCTGCTCTTTGTTCTGCTTAGAGCAACACAGAGCCCTATCTCTGGCCTTTGTGCCCTGTTTCTTTCACTGACACACACACACACACACACACACACACACACACACACACACACACATATATCAATAAAGAGGAATTAGGCCAGAGAGTTCTGGCAGCGATGCTGTTCAGAGAGAGAGAGACAGACAGGGAGTGATAGAGTGTGTGTGGGTAGGTGCTCTCTGACTGATAATGGAGCCCATCTCATTCTGCAGCCCCATGACAGCACAGGAAGCATGAACAATCGTTATTGTATCTGTTTATGTTGTCTGTGTGTGTGTGTGTGGGGGGGGGGGGGGGGGGGGGACAGAGAAGGTCAGAGAGAGAGCAGCAGAGAGAGAGCAGGAGATGAAGAGAAAACAGAAAATAGAGAGAGCGAGGTAAGAGAAAGGAACCCGTTGAGACCGTCAGTTTTGACACTGAGGGGATGCCTCACACAAGCTGCAGAAAGTGTGATAAGTGTGATAAGTGTATGTGTGTGGTGTGTGTGTGTCTTGTGTGTCTCAGCAGGATTAAAAGCAGCCAATTGACCAGAGAGTGTTCTAGCTACACTGGGTTTAACCTGAGAGATTAGAGATGGTACAGTGCCTTCAGAAAGTATTCACACTCCTTGGCTTTTTCCACATTGTGTTGTGTTACAGCCTGAATTCAAAATGAAATGTAGATTTTGTGTCACTGGCCTACTTACACACAATACCCCACAATGTCAAACACACAATACCCCACAATGTCAAACACACAATACTTACACACAATACCCCACAATGTCAAAGTGGAATTATGTTTTTAGAAATGTTTACATATGAATTAAAAATGAAAAGCTGAAATGTCTTAAGGCAATAACTATTCAACACCTTTGTTATGGCAAGCCTAAATAAGTTCAGGAGTAAATAATGTGCAAGTCACATAATAATTTGCATGGACTCACTCTGTGTGCAATAATAGTGTTTAATATCATCTCATCTCTGTAACCAACACATACAATTATCTGTAAGTTCCCTCAGTCGAGCAGTGAATTTCAAAAACAGATTAAACCACAAAGACCAGGGAGGTTTTCCAATGCCTCGCAACGGAGCGCACCTATTGGAGAAAAACACACAAAAAAACAGACATTGAATATCCCTCTGAGCATGGTGAAGTTAATAATATATTAATTACACCCAGTTACTAAAAAGATATAGGCATCCTTTCTAACTCAGTTGCCGGAGAGGATGGATCAACAACATTGTAGTTAATACACAATACTAACATAAGTGAAAGGAGCAACATTTTCTGTACAGAAAATAAACATTCTAAAACATAACATTCTGTTTGAAACAAGGCACTAAAGTAACAGTGCAAAAATTTGGCAAAGAAATTAACTTTATGTCCTGAAAACAGAGTGTTATGTTTGGGGCAAATTCAACACATCAATGAGCACCACCCTTTAGAATTTCAAGCATGGTGGTAACTACAGTTGAAGTCAGAAATGTACATACACCTTAGCCAACTACATTTAAACTCAGTTTTTCAAGTTCCTGACATTTAATCCAAGTAAAAATTATCTGTCTTAGGTCAGTTAGGATCACCACTTTATTTTAAGAATGTGAAACGTCAGAATAATAGTAGAGAGAATGACTTATTTCAGCTTTTATTTCTTACATCACATTCCCAGTGGGTCAGAAGTTAACATACACTCAATTACTATTTGGTAGCATTGCCTTTAAATGGTTTAACTTGGGTCAAACATTTTGGGTAGCCTTCCACAAGCTAACCACAATAAGTTGGGTAAATTCTGGCCCATTCCTCCTGACAGAACTGGTGTAACTGAGTCAGGTTTGTAGGCCTCGTTGCTTGAAACATGCTTTTTCAGTTCTGCCCACAAATGTTCTATAGGATTGAGGTCAGAGCTTTGTGATGGCCACTCCAATACCTTGACATTGTTGTCCTTAAGCCATTTTGTCACAAATTTGGAAGTATGCTTGGGGTCATTGTCCATTTGGAAGACCCATTTACGACCAAGCTTTAACTTCCAGACTGATGTCTTGAGATGTTGCTTCAAGATATCCACATAATTTTCCTCCTCACGATGCAATCCATTCTGTGAAGAGCACTAGTCCCTCCTGCAGCAAAGCACCCCCACAACATGATGCTGCCACCCCCGTGCTTCACGGTTGGGATGGTGTTCTTCGGCTTGCAAGCCTCCCCGTTTTTCCTCCAAACATAACGATGGTCATTATGGCCAAACAGTTCTATTTTTGTTTCATCAGACCAGAGGACATTTCTCCAAAAAGTACGATCTTTGTCCCCATGTGCAGTTACAAACCGTAGTCTGGCTTTTTTTCATGGCGGTTTTGGAGCAGTGGCTTCTTCCTTGCTGAGCGGCCTTTCAGGTTATGTCGATATAGGACTCATTTTACTGTGGATATAGATACTTTTGTACCTGTTTCCTCCAGCATCTTCACAAGGTCCTTTGCTGTTGTTCTGAGATTAATTTGCACTTTTCGCAACAAAGTACGTTCATCTCTAGGAGACAGAACGTGTCTCCTTCCTGAGCGGTATGACGGCTGCACGGTCCCATGGTGTTTATACTTGCGTATTATTGTTTGTACAGATGAACGTGGTACCTTCAGGCGTTTGGAAATTTCTCCCAAGGATGAACCAGACTTTTGGAGGTCTACAATTGTTTTTCTGAGGTATTGACTGATTTCTTGATTGTCCCATGATGTCACGCAAAAAGGCACTGAGTTTGAAGGTAGGCCTTGAAATACATCCACAGGTACACCTCCAATTGACTCAAATGATGTCAATTTGCCTATCAGAAGCTTCTAAAGCCATGACATAATTTTCTGTAATTTTCCAAGCTGTTTAAAAGGCACAGTCAACTTAGTGTATGTAAACTTCTGACCCACTGGAATTGTGATGCAGTGAATTATAAGTGAAATAATCTGTCTGTAAACAATTGTTGGAAAAATTAGGACTAGTATATGTCCTAACCGACTTGCCAAAACCATAGTTTGTTAACAAGACATTTGTGGAGTGGTTGAAAAACTAGTTTTAATGACACCAACCTAAGTGCATGTAAACTTCCGACTTCAACTGTACATCATTTTTAAATCAAATCATATTTTACTTGTCACATACGCTGAATACAACAGTGACACCTTACAGTGAAATGTTTACTTACAAGCCCTTAACCGACAGTGCAAGTGCAGTGCAAGAAAATAATAAAGAAAATATTTACTAAATAAAATAAAGTAAAAATTAAATGTAACACTGTAGAATTACATAACAATAACGAGGCTATATACAGGGGGTACCGGTACTGTCAGCGTATGCGCTACTGGTGTTTGAAGTCAGGTGCAGGAGAGCAGAAAGTTGTGATCAGGCGCACTCTTTATTGGGCAGAAGCACAACAAACGGGCGCAACAGCGTCAAACCTCCAGCCAAAATGCAAAAGACAAACGTAAAATACAAAAACAAACGTAAAATAATCCAACCTCCTATGGGTTAAACAAGAATACCCAGGGGGGAAATAACCAGCCTGGCGTGACACACTGAACATGTAACAAAACAATTCCACACAAGGATATGGGGGGGAACAGAGGAACATATTGTATATACGTGATTAGGGAATGTAAACCAGGCGTGCAGGGAACAAGACAAAACAAATGTAACAATGAAAAATAGAGGGGTGATGGCTAGAAGGCCGGTGACGTCGCCCGCCGAACGCCGCCCGAACAAGGAGAGGAGCCGACTTCGGTGGAAGTCGTGACAGGTACTGAGTAAATGTGCAGATGAATCAAGGTAATTTGTGCATGTAGGAAGAGGGAAAGTGACTATGCATAGATGATAAACAGCGAGTAGTAGCCGAGTAAAAACAAAGGGTGGAACCTAGACTGGCACTCCGGTACCGCTTGCCATGCGTTTGCAGAGAGAACAGTCTATGACTTGGGTGACTAGAATCTTAGACCATTTTTTAGGCCTTTCTCTGACACCGCCTGGTGATGTATTGGGCCGTATGCATTTCCCATTAACCTCTGTAGCACCTTAGGGTCAGATTCCAAGCAGTTTCCATACCAGGTGGTGATGCAACCAGTCAAGATGCTCTCGATTATGCAGCTGTAGAACTTTTTGAGGATCTGGGAACCCATGCCAGATCGTTTCAGTCTCTTGAGGGGGAAAAGGTGTTGTAGTGTCCTCTTCACAACTGTCTTGGTGTGTATGGCCCATGATAGTTTGTTGGTGATGTGACCATGATAGTTTGTTGGTGTTGTGGACACTAAGAAACTTCAAACTCTCGACTTGCTCCACTGCAGCCCCATCGATGTAAATAAGGGCCTGTTTTGCCCTCCTTTTCCTGTAGTCCACAATCAACTCCTTTGTCTTGCTCACATTGAGGGAGAGGTTGTTGTCCAGGCAGATCTTTGCCTGGCAGGTCTTTGACCTCCTCTCTATAGGCTGTCTCATCGTTGTCGGTGATCAGACCTAGCACTGTTGTGTCATCAGCAAACTTAATGATGGTGTTGGAGTCGTACTTGGCCACGCAGTCGTGGGGGAACAGGGAGTAGAGGAGGGGACTAAGCACGCACCACTGAGGGGAACCGGTGTTGAGGATCAGCGTGGCGGATGTGTTGTTACCTACACTTACCACCTGGGGCCGGTCCGTCAGGACGTCCAGGATCCAGTTGCAGAGGGAGGTGTTTAGTCCCAGGGTCCTTAGCTTAGTGATGAGCTTTGTGGGCACCATGGTGTTGAACGCTGAGCTGTAGTCAATGAACAGCATTCTCACATAGGTGTTCCTTTTGTCAAGGTGAGAAAGGGCAGTATAGAGTGCGATTGAGTTTGTGTCATCTGTGGATCTGTTGGGGCGGTATGCGAATTGGAGTGGGTCTAGGGTTTCAGGGATGATGGTGCTGACGTGAGCCATGACCAGCCTTTCAAAGCACTTCATGGCTACCGACAGGAGTGCTACGGGGAGGTAGTCATTTAGGCAGGTTAACGTCGCATTTTTGGGCACAAGGACTATGGTGGTCTGCTTGAAACATGTGGGTATTACAGACTCGGTCAGAGAGAGGTTGAAAATGTCAGTGAAGACACTTGCCAGTTTGTCCGGGCATGCTCTGAGTACACGCCCTGGTAATCCATCTGGCCTCACAGCTTTGTGAATGTTGACATGTTTAAAGGTCTTACTCACATCGGAACAGCTGATCCTCTCATGCATGCTTCATTATTGCTCACCTCGAAGCATAAAAAGGCATTTATCTCGTCTGGTAGGCTCGTGTCACTGGGGAGCTCGTGGCTGGGTTTCCCTTTGTAGTTCGTAGTATGCAAGCCCTGCCACATCCGCCGAACATCAGAGCCGGTGTAGTAGGATTTAATCTTAGTCCTGTATTGACACTGCCTGTTTGATGGTTCGTCTGAGGGCATAGCAGGATTTCTAATAAGCGTCCCGATTAGTGTCCCGCTCCTTGAAAGCGGCATCTCTAGCCTATAGCTTGGTGTGGATGTTGCCTGTAAACCATGGCTTCTGGTTGGGATATGTACATACAGTCACTGTGGGGACGACATCCTCCATGCATTTATTGATGAAGCCGGTGACTGAGGTGGTATCCTCAATGCCATTGGATGAATCACGGAACATATTCCAGTCTGTGCTAGCAAAACAGTCCTGTAGCGTGCCATCTGTGTCATTGGACCACTTCTGTATTGAGCGAGTCACTGGCACTTCCTGCTTTAGTTTTTGCTTGTTAGCAGGAATTAGGAGGATAAAGTTATGGTCAGATTTGCCAAATGGAGGGCGAGGGAGAGCTTTATATGCGTCTCTGTGTGTGGAGTAAAGGAGGTATATAATTTATTTTCCTCTGGCTGCACATGTGACATTCTGGTAGAAATGAGGTCAAACGGATGTAAGTTTGTCTGCATTAAAGTCCCCGGGCCCCTGGGAGCGCTGCTTCTGGATGAGCATTTTCTTGTTTGCTTATGGCCTTATACAGCTCGTTGAGTGCGGTCTTAGTACCAGCATCGGTTTGTGGTGCTATATAGACAGCTATGATAATATAGATGAGAACTCTCTTGGTAGATAGTGTGGTCTACAGCTTATCATGAGGTACTCTACCTAAGGCGAGCAATACCTCAATAATTCCTTAAAATTAGACATTGTGCACCAGCAGTTATTGACAAATATTTATGGGTATGCTTGTAGGATTGTTTAAACAGAATAGAGATAAATAAGCACAGGCAAAATCCTAGAGGAAAACCTGGCTCAGTCTGTTTCCAACAGACACTGGGAGACAAATTCACGTTTCAGCAGGACAATAACCTAAAACACTGGAGTTGCTTACTAAGACGACATTATGAGGTATTGTGTGTAGATGGGTGAAATCTATTTAATCCATTTTGATTTAAGGATATAACAGAAGAAAATGTTGAATAAGTCAAGGGGTATGAATACTTTCTGAAGGCACTGTAGGTGATTTGTGGGGGTTGGGGGTGAATGGATAGGTAACACCAGGTATGACGCCCTATCCTGATATATGAAACCGACAGGGAGCCTTTACTGCCAAGTCTATAACTTTCCAGGAACAAGACGAACCAGAATACACATGCACACTAACACACATACACGCGCGCACGCACACACACACAAACCAACGTATGAGAAAAGAGGTGCAGTAGACAGAGAAATGCCAGAGCTTCAGTTATACCTGTGGGCTCGGACACAGCTATGTGGCCTCCCTGAAGAGTTGTCAGGCAGACAGTACATTGTCACTGTTTGAGGATCCACGGTTGGTTTGTATTTGTTCTGGCAGAGTGCATGCCAAACATGTCATAGAGCTCTTAGTTAAACAGTGTCATGAGAAAGAAAGAATTGACACTGCACCCTGTTAAAAGTTCTTAGGGATAGGCGTTCTGTCAATGGGACATTTGTATATCATGCAGCGCCTTGTGTCCAGATCGCAGATTTTAGAGACCGAAAGCGGCAATTCTTGTTAATATAACTGCACTGTCCAATTTACAGTAACTATTACCTTCGAAAAAAAGCCATGCTATTGTTTGACAAAGAACAACAAACACTTTTTTTCACCACAATAGCTTTGATAAATTCACCTCTGAAGGTGAAATGTGTACTTACATTCTGAAATCTTACTCTGATTTATCATCCAAAGGGTCCTAGAGATAAAATGAAGTGTCATTTTGTTAGATAAAATCCTTTTTCAAATCCTAAAAAGGTCCATATAGCATGCACGATCTATTTTGTATTTACACGAGTTCAATTTGCAAAGAAAGGAATCTGTGAAAGTCTAACCCAAAACGTTGTTTCAACCAGTCAAATGACATTCGTATGTATTCCTCAGAGATCCTAGAATGTAACCAGACTTCACTATATCATTAGGGGTGCAGTATATCCTATAGGACACCAAATTTGGTCAGAGAGCGACACCTTCATGGCACGCCAATGATGCGGTAGGTCTTCATTTGATCGACTGTATCTTTGTCAAATAATCTCCAATCGAGATCAAATAAAGCTAGCTAGATAGCCAATGTGCTGGGCTTTACGGGAGTATCTGGAAACCCTGTATATGTCGCAAAATGTAGCTGCCAACCTTTTGCGACAGCATGCCTTTTCCTTTTGGACAACACTTATAAGAATATTCAGAGTTATGATGTTATGAAAACTGGTTGTTTTGCAAATGTTGAACTTATAATATGGCTATTAAAACTGGAAAAGCTAAATCAAAGTCGAAGTATACAGATTTGACTATATTCTTGCAGAAAAATGTAATATGAATGCAAATGTCTCTTTCACAATTCGCCCAAATACACCTGGGTAACTTCACACTAATTGTCATGTAGTTCGCTCATACTTCAAGTTACTAGTCTGAAACTTTGCACATGCACTGCTGCAATCTAGTGGACACCATCGGAATTACAACCGGGACCTTTCTCTTGCATTTCAAAGATGGTGTTAGAAAAAAACTTTTTTTCTTCTTTGTATATTTTTCTACCAGATCTATTGTGTTATATTCTCCTACATTCAATTCACATTTCCACAAACTTCAAAGTGTTTCCTTTTAAATGATACCAAGAATATGCATATCCTTGCTTCAGGGCCTGAGCCACAGGCAGTTAGATTTGGGTGTGTCATTTTAGGCGAAAATTGAAAAAAAGGGTGCTATTCCTATTAAAGGGGAACTGCACCGGCTGATTTGACCTTGTTTTTAGGCTTGCTCCTCAAGAAATGCTGGTGGCCATGACAGAGCCAAACACGAGTTGGCATGGGAGTGTGGTTTGATGTGAGTATTTATTGGGTGTGTCCTTGCCACCACCAAGACACACCCATGTGTCAGAACCTTTCCCACAGCCATTTCCTCCCACTCTAACACAAGGCGTGTGTAGCGGAGGCGAAGTCAGGTGCAAGAGAGCAGAGCGTAGCAAACAGACACACTTTAATTCCGTTCCAACAAGCCAGCACATAAAAACATACAAGTGCCAAAACCACGGAATATAACAAAAGTAATGCGCCTGACCAAACCACATTACAATAAACAATTACACAAAGACATGATGGGAAACAGAGGACTAAATACATGTAGATTGATTGGGAAATTAAAACCAGGTATGTATGGAACAAGACAAAACAAATGGACATATGAGAAATGGAGTGGCGATGGATAGAAAGCCGGTGACGTCGATCGCGGAACGCTTCCTGAACAAGGAGAGGAGCCGACTTTGGCGGAAGTCGTGACACAAACAAACCCTCTAAAGATTGAGTTAAATAACTACAGGCAGATGTATGGTGAGATGCCGGAGGAAGCTTTGAATAGGTTAGTAGCCTACAGAGTAATATGAGAAGAATGAAATTCAAGAATTTATGTAGATTTTCTAAAAATTGAGTTTCCAACCATTTATAGCATTAAAAAATTAAACATATCGCAAGCTACTCATTTTTTTCTAGCTTGAAAGTTTTGATAACTTTCAAATTTAGTAACAGGTCCGTGTAGAATAAACACCCTTTACATAATACCATAGAAGCAGTGTTATGCTAATATAACAATGCCGATACAGATATTGTGCCTATCTGTATTTTTCTGGTGGTAATGGGGTTCCAAACTCTGTTTTAGATGAGACTGGTGTTATGACCAAAATGATCCTATTTACACTTTGTAGTCAATGCTGACAATAGAATAAATGTTTCTGACTCATATCGATGTCACATAGGCCGTTTTCAATGGGATTAGTGGATTTTTAGGGGCAGTCGCTCTTTAAAAGACATTAATTAGCCTGTTTAGTGCCTATGGCTACCTGATATCATGATTACTAGTTAGCTAGCTATGCTGAACTTGAACAACTGTTATCCAGGGTGTGTTCGTAGATTCACTCTGGCTACCTCTTCGATTTCAGAGCACTCTGCTCTGTGTATGCCAAAGTGCAGAATCCCTGATGAATGTACGAGCACGCAACACTCGCTAAATATGAACTGTATCAGTAAACGTCAGCAAATAAAGTAATTACATTGTTACAAGCAGCACAGTTAGTCACTAACGCTCTAGATAACATGTTAACAGCCTAACCAGCTCTGCTAGGGTGAGTAAAATGGCCAGAGTGAGGTGTTCTCTCATTTGTGTCTGGAAGTAGTTAGCAAGCTAGCCAACTTTAGCCAGTTAGGTTGGGTGCTTGACTGCCATTGCTCAGATCAACCCTACTCCTCGGCCAGAGTGTCCAGTGTCAATAGAGCAGTGGGTCTGAATTCACGAACAGACAATCTGACAACACTCTGAATTTACTAACAACCCAGAGCATATTGGAGGTAATTTACGACCGGACCCTTAGTTGTCAATCAAATGTATATTGGACTCAATCAAATGTGACTTGTTTCAGGAAACTAGGCGTATGTAGCACATCACTACTTCAAAGGAGAGGCATTTGAATGTTGGCATTTTCTGCCAAAAATAAATGTTTTCTGGAACATGCAACTTTCATGTGCCTTAATAAAAAACTTGTATGCCATCTGTAAATACGAATAAAACTGTTATATTACAAGCCTAGTTGGTTTAGCCACGGAAAAAGACAGGACCCTGCTCCTAGCCATGATTGGATGAGAAAATGGATGGGCTGGACATGCTGAGAGATGAGTTCAGATTGGTCTGCCATGTAGCGAAATTCTGTCTATAACATGAGCTGCTCAGTACAGTATGTGTAAAAAAATCCATTCTACCCCGAACTGCAAAAGAGTTGCTACTGCTCTCCATATATTATTTGCATCTCAGAAATCCATTCGCATTGCTAGTTATAGCCTAATGTTAGCTAGTTAGCTAACATTGAACTTAGTTGGTTAGCTGTAGCTACCTGCAGATTCATGCATGGCTAACTATGACAATCAGTATGGTTTTGGATTATTGCCATGTTCAAAACAACTGGGAACTCGGAAATCTCCGACTTCCGTCTTCAGTGCATTCAAGACAACTGGAAACCTCTTTCTAGAGCCCCGACTTTCCGAGCTGAAGATCACTGGCATCATGATTTGACCTCACATTTTTTCAAGTTCCCAGTTGTCTTGAAAGCACCATTAGGTTAATTGTCTAAACAAAAGACTCCACTTCACCAGATGATTACAGTCATGTATTGTATTTCATGAACATGTGGACATGTCTAGACAATAGTGACCAATCCACTTAGCTAGATGTGGCTGGGGGGGGGGGGGGGGGTTATAGCATTTATTTCACATGACCCATCAATTTAGACAAGTGTGTCTGGGTAAGAGTAATCTAATAATTATGAAATATTTATCTGGACACTTTCTATTTTTGACATGCTACGATGCAAACATGCAAGTAATCATTTCATTGAACCGTTTACACCATCTGTATCCTATGAATGTGACAAATACAGTTTGATTTTTATTTGATATAATGTGCGTTTACCAAAGACAAATTAGGATATAGGACATGGACTATATAAAGTGTATTTCTGCTACTATTTTCACCACTTTTAGTCTTGAAAGCATTGGTTGTTTATTACAGTACCTTACTCACGCTGTTTAGCACATGGCCTCACATGTGCAGTTTAACCTGTTAGAGCTCTAGGGGCGCTATTTCATTTTTGGATAAAAAACATTCCCGTTTCAAGCGCGATATTTTGTCACGAAAAGATGCTTGACTATGCATATTCTTGACAGTTTTGGAAAGAAAACACTCTGAAGTTTCAGAATCTGCAAAGATTTTGTCTGTAAGTGCCCCAGAACTCATTCTACAGGCGAAACCAAGATGATGCATCACCCAGGAATTAGCAGAATTTCTGAAGCTCTGTTTTCCATTCTCTCCTTATATGGCTGTGATTGCGCAACGAATGAGCCTACACTTTCTGTCGTTCGCCCAAGGTCTTAGCAGCATTGTGACGTATTTGTAGGCATATCATTGGAAGATTGACCATAAGAGACTACATTTTCCAAGTGTCCGCCTGGTGTCCTGCGTCGAATTCGGTGCGCAATTGCCAGCTGCTTCTACTTTACCATTTGATTCAGGGGAGAAAGCATGTGTCCAAGAACGATGTATCAATGAAGAGATATGTGAAAAACACCTTGATGATTGATTCTAAACAACGTTTGCCATGTTTTCAAAAAAAAAAAACTGAGCATCTGCTATCTAACTGAGAGTATCCTCATTGAAAACATCAGAAGTTCTTCAAAGGTAAATGATTTTATTTGAAGGCTTTTATGTTTTTGTTAATGTTGCGTGCTGGATGCTAACGCTAATGCTAACGCTAAATGCTAACGCGAAATGCTAACTCTAGCTAGCTACTTTTACACAAATTATTGTTTTCCTATGGTTGAGAAGCATATTTTGAAAATCTGAGATGACAGTGTTGTTTACAAAAGGCTAAGCTTGAGAGATGGCATATTTATTTCATTTCATTTGCGATTTTCATAAATAGTTAACGTTGTGTTATGCTAATGAGCTTGCTGATAGATTTACACAATCCTGGATACAGGGGTTTTTTCATAGCTAAACGTGACGCAGAAAACGGAGCGATTTGTCCTAAACAAATAATCTTTCAGGAAAAACTGAACATTTGCTATCTGAGAGTCTCCTCATTGAAAACATCTGAAGTTCTTCAAAGGTAAATTATTTTTTTGAATGCTTTTCTGTTTTTTTGTGTAAATGTTGCCAGCTGAATGCTAATGCTAAATGCTACGTTAGCCATCAATACTGTTACACAAATGCTTGTTTTGCAATGGTTGAGAAGCATATTTTGAAAATCTGAGATGACAGTGTTGTTAACAAAAGGCTAAGCTTGAGAGCTAGCATATTTATTTCATTTCATTTGCGATTTTCATGAATAGTTAACGTTGCGTTATGGTAATGAGCTTGAGTCTGTATTCACGAACCCGGATCCGGGATGGGGAGATCAGAAAGGTTAAGAGGGTGTGTGTCACACCCTGACCTTAGTATTCTTTGTTTTCCTTGTTATTTTGGTTAGGTCAGGGTGTGACATGGGTGATGTATGTGTTGTTTGTCTTGTCTAGGGGTTTTGTATGTTTATGGGGCTGTTTCCTTTCTAGGTAAATTGTATGTATATGGTTGCCTAGATTGGTTCTCAATTAGAGGCAGCTGTCTGTCGTTGTCTCTGATTGGGAACCGTATTTAGGCAGCCATATTCTGTGGGTACTTTGTGGGTGATTATCTATGTCTATGTTAGTTGCTTGTGTCAGCAGATTTTTCTTATTATAGCTTCACGGTTGTTATTCGTTTATTGTTTTGGTTCAGTTTACTTCATGTTCTTTCTTCAATAAAGAAGAATGTATACTAACCACGCTGCGTTTTGGTCCTCACCTTCTACTCCATACGACGATCGTGACAGTGTGAACGATGCTGAATGCGTGTAGACAAAGAAGAGCTCTCCAGTACGTGTACCAAAACATTTTAGGGCCATTTTCTCAAAAGTGGTGTTACTAGTTTATCAACTTTCATAGCAGAATCACTTTCCCATTGTTCCTCAACTGCAGTGTATTATATACAATTTTCTATCTCTGAGTCTTTCCTTTTATCCAATGTAAAAAACAATTAAAAATTTCGCTACATAGGACCGAATTGAGACGGTCGGTCACAAATGTATTTTGGCATTGATCAAATAGGCGGGCAAGCAGGGAAGTTCCAATCCAGTTGTCAAAACGTGGGTTGGGACAAGCCTGCATTGGCAGGCAAGCTGCAGAAGAAACAGCAGGCTCATATTCCCCTGACAGCATGTTAAAATGGTGCCAGTTCCACTTTAAAGGGTAACTACACAAAAATGAATTACTTACATTTTTTCCCAGATCTCACTAGTGGTCTTCTGATGTGGTTTAAGCATTGTTATAGACTTAGAAAAACAACAAATTGGGTGTTCTATTACAAAAGTGTGACTTTGAAAAACATTTGGACTAAGTTGACAGCCTCAGTTATATGTTTCAGTAGTAGGCCTACTATTAGCCTACTTTCAAAGTACAATCTTGGTTTGGCCTGGGATTTATAATTGTAGGTCATTCAGAGTGTATGTCACTGTTTCTCACATCAGTTTTCACGCAAGGCACCTTTCCTTTGCCGAGCAGGCTCTTTGGAAAGTTATGGTCAAAGTTAGAGTATAACCACTTCACCACTGCAGTCATGACAAGTGATTTGAGAACAACAAATTAATTAACTAGCACTAGCTACCTACATACTTCTTCCTCATAATTCTTGTTAGCCTCATTCATTGTATCCTGACTGCCCCCAGTCCTACCAGTCATTACTATAGCCAACACAGCAAGGGACAAAAATACAAAATAATCATCCAACAGGGTATTCTTTCTGGATATGGAGCTAGAACTGGAAATGAATGGCATCCCATCGTCCTGGGGACGATAACAAAATATGTCTGGGACGGTTCAAGCAGACTGGGACAGTTCTGGAACGATAAATCCAAAATTCATTCAACTAGGCCTACTGTACATCAAAACATGTCAAAAGCAATGAGGCTAATGCAACAGATCAGAATGCTTAGCTTAAAATGTTGATTAACTATTATACGTTAGACCTAGTTGGTAGCTAGCTACCTAACATCAGCTATGCTAGCGATGATGGTGATAATGATTATTAAAATAAAAGAGTGACTAATCCCATTATATAGATACATAATCAGTAGTCTATCGTCTATCTACCAGTATACAATGAACTCCAACCACCTATTCCGCATGATATAAGGTCCTTCGGCAGGGCATGCAAACCATTGTTGTTGGCTGTTCATTCTGCTGGAAGCACTGCAATGCATGGTCAATCCGTATAGGGCTTTTAAGGATGGTGGCGATGAAACAACGGCGCCCCATTCAATGAAGGGAAGCGACATGGGCGAAGGGGCAATTTGCTGACATAATTGTAACCCAGGCTTAAATTTACTCGTTGTGACGCACTGAGGTTCCAAACTCCATTTTAGACGAAACTGACTTTATGTCCAAAATTATCCTATTTACACTTTCTAGCCAATTTTGACATTAGTATAAATGCGTCTAACTCATATTGATGCCACATATGCCGTTTTCAAAGGGATTTGTTTATTTGTAGGGGCAGTCGCTTTTTAAAATACATTACCCTGTTTAGTGCTTGACCTCGAGGACACCTTGACAATCGAGGGCCGCAGCATTTACTATAAGATAATATATACAGTACCAGTCAAAAGTTTGGACACGCCTACTCATTTTTCATAATTTGTACTATTTTCTACATTGTAGAATACTAGGAAGACATCAAAACTATGAAATAACAGACATGGAATCATGTAGTAACCAAAAAAGTGTTCAAAAAAATCTAAATATGTTTTATATTTATGATTCTTCAAAGTAGCATCCCTTTGCCTTGACTGCTTTGCACACTCTTGGCATTCTCTCAAACAGCTTCACGAGGTAGTGACCTGGAATGCTTTTCCAACAGTCTTGAAGGAGTTCCCACATATGTTGGCTGCTTTTCCTTCACTCTGCAGTCCAACTCATCCCAGACCATCTCAATTGGATTGAGGTCGGGTGATTGTGGAGACCAAGTCATCTGATGACGAGTTTTGGAAGAAATATCTTTGTTTCTGGCCATTTTGAGCCTGTAATTGAACCCACAAATGCTGATGCTCCAGATAATCAACTAGTCTAAAATAGGCCAGTTTTATTGCTTCTTTAAATCAACATAACAGTTTTCAGGTTTGCTAACATAATTGCAAAAGGGTTTTCTAATGATCAGTTAGCCTTTTAAAATGATAAACTTGGATTAGCTAACACAACGTGCCATTGGAACACAGGAGTGATGGTCGCTGATAATGGGCCTCTGTACGCCTACGTAGATATTCCATAAAAAATAAGCTGTTTCCAGCTACAATAGTCATTTACAACATTACCAATGTGAACACTGTATTTCTGATCTATTTTATTTTAAATGTGCTTTTCTTTTTTTTTTAAACAATGAAATATCTAAGTGACCCCTAACGTTTGAATGGTAGTGTGTGTGTGTGTATATAGAGTTGAAGTCAGAAGTTTACATACACCTTAGCCAAATACATGTAAACTCCGTTTTTTAAATTCCTGACATTTAATCCGAGTAAAAAGTCCCTGTGTTAGGTCAGTTAGGATCACCACTTTATTTTAAGAATGTGAAATGTGAGAATAATAGTAGAGAGAATTATATATTGCAGCTTTTATTTCTTTCATCACATTCCCAGTGGGTCAGAAGATTACATACACTCAATTAGTATTTGGTAGAATTACCTTAAATTATTACAATTATAATACCTAAAAACTCCAATACCTTGACTTTGTTCTTAGGCCATTTTTCCACAACTTTGGAAGTATGCTTGGGGTCATTGTCCATTTGGCGACCAAGCTTTAACTTTCTGACTGATGTCTTGAGATGTTGCATCAATATATCCACATAATTTTCCATCCTCATGATGCCATCTATTTTGTGAAGTGCACCAGTCCCTCCTGCAGCAAAGCACCTACACATCATGATGCTGCCATCGCCGTGCTTCACGGTTGGGATGGTATTCTTCGGCTTGCAAGCCTCCCCCTCTTCCCTCCAAACATAACGATGGTCATTATGGCCAAACAGTTCTATTTTTTTTCATCAGACCAGAGGACGTTTCTCCAAAAAGTATGATATTTGTTCTTGTGCAGTTGTAAACCGTAGTCTGTTTTTGTTATGGTGTCACGCCCTGGTCTTAGTATTTTGTGTTTTCTTTATTATTTTGGTCAGGCCAGGGTGTGACATGGGTTTATTATGTGGTGTGTTTTGTCTTAAGGTTTTTGTAGGTATTGGGATTGTGGTACAGTGGGGTTATCTAGAATAGTCTATGGCTGTCTGGAGTGGTTCTCAATCAGAGGCAGGTGTTTATCGTTGTCTCTGATTGGGAACCATATTTAGGCAGCCATATTCTTTGAGTGTTTCGTGGGTGATTGTTCCGGTCTCTGTGTTTGTTTGCACCAAATAGGCTGTTTAGGTTTTCACGGTTCTTGTTTTGTTTGTTCATGTGTAGTTTCTTAGTTAAAGAACCATGAATCAAAATAACCACTCTGCATTTTGGTCCTCCTCTCCTTCACCGCAAGAAAACTGTAACATATGGTGGTTTTGGAGCAGTGGCTTCTTCCTTGCTGAGTGGCCTTTCAGGTTATGTCGATATAGGACTTGTTTAACTGTGGATATAGATACGTTGTACTTGTTTCCTCCAGAATCTTCACAATGTCCTTTGCTGTTGTTCTGGGATTGATTTGCACTTTTTGCACCAAAGTACGTTCATCTCTAGGAGACAGAATGCGTCTCCTTCCTGAGCGGTATGATGGCTGTGTGGTCCCATGGTGTTTATACTTGCGTACTATTGTTTGTACAGATGGACGTGGTACCTTCAGGCATTTGGAAATTGCTCCCAAGGATGAACCAGACTTATGGAGGTCTACAATTGTTTTTCTGAGGTCTTGGCTGATTTATTTTGATTTTCCCGGGATGTCAAGCAGAGGCACTGAGTTTGAAGGTAGGCCTTAATACATCCACAGGAACACCTCCAATTGACTCAAATGATGTCAATTAGCCTATCAGAAGCTTCTAAAGCCATGACATCATTTTCTGGATTTTTCCAAGCTGTTTAAAGTCAGTCAACTTAATGTCTAAACTTCTGACCCACTGGAATTGTGATAGTGAATTATAAGTGAAATAATCTCTGTAAACAATTGTTGGAAAAATTGTCATGCACAAAGTATATGTCCTAACCGACTTGCCAAAACTATAGTTTGTTAACAAGAAATTTGTGGAATATATATATATATATATATATATATACCAAACGAACCGAGCATAAGCATGGCTGGTTTGCCAGCAAGCTTCACAGCCTTGACGGGACTAAAATTAGAGGTGCCAAGCTGCTCTGTGGCCTTTTCAGACAGCGCACCACAGCACTGTGGGAAGGTATGACAGAGAAACATAGTTATGTTCTGTTCCACCCAGATGAATCTGTTTCCTCTCAGAGACCAGTGGCCACTTCCTCTCCAGCTCAACCAGACAGTGCTGTTCCAGGGCCTTTGGCTAGGGAAGTGAATTGTAGTGATCAATTAAGAATATGTGGAAAAAAGTTACCTTCAAAAAAGAATAAAGTAATAGGCCTACGTTAGTTAGAAAGCGATCTATATCGCCATATTGTTTGTCACGTTCCTGTCACATATTTCAAACTGAAAGAGAAAAATAATGGTCACACATCTCATTCAGTCAGCCTTCATTACCTGAACTAAAGATATGAAACCACATAAGCATCCAGAAACCACAAGCCAAAGCCAAGTTCCACAGTGACACCTCAAACAACACTACCTCTGCCCACCATTTATAACAACCCAGTCAAAACAGTCTCTTCTCTTCCCCATCCATTCATCACTAACAAAACACTGAATGTTGTTCTCTTTACAAGCATTTCACTGCACCCGCAATAACATCTGCTAAATATGTGTATGTGAACAATAACATTTGATTTGCTTTGAGTCCAACAGCAATCTGTCTACCTGTATGTACTCAAACAATAACTCCCTCTATCAGTTACTTACCAGTGTCTAATAATACATTAATGCCAATGTTAACATTCTTATCCTGTATCTAAACAACACAAGTGCTTATGTTGTGTGGGAGGCAGGCTCTGTTTACAAATGCTCCATTCATTTGGCCAGGTAACAGCCTGGGTAAATAAATACAACACTGAAGGCGTTTCACACTCACATAAAGAGGCAGAGTCCATGGTCAGATCACATCATGGGTCCTCAGTCTAACGCGGGCAACCACACAGGCAGAGCATCACAGAAACAGAGAGAGAGCAGCTTCACAGCCTGCTCACAATCACAGCAGCTCCAGACCAGGCAGGCACAACGTGAACAGAGCAGAGGGGAGCGAGGTGGATGGGGAGGGAGGAGGGCTGGCAAGCGTCATCGTGGTGGTCTGACCAGCGGAGTGAGACATGAATGGCTGTGTCTGAAGCGCCCTGAAGGGGCAGCGATGCTCTCAGCCACTTAGCAGACAGATGCCGGGATACTGTACTTATAATTTCCGCCTGCTTCTGCTTGTGTGTGTTTTTGTGTATGAGTGTAAATGATAGAGAGCAAGAGATTGGCAGAAAAAGATTGGTTGAATAAGTGGATCAATACAAAAAAACATTGAATTAAAATCATCATAGATGCTTGTTTTCCTACTTCTTTGTAGAGTAGAACAAGAATTTAACTCCCATGTCTTCTTGTAAAACACTGGAGGGAAAAAAATAGAAATTCAACTGCTAATCCTCAAAATTATTCCATGTTTCTCTCTCTCTGCCTCTCTCTCTCTCTCTCTCTCGATGCCACCCACATAACCACTTGTTTCATGGTTGTGTCCAACTAAAATTAAATTACATTAGCTATTTAAACAGACAAAAATACACTATGGTAAACAACAATTGGTAGTTGTCATGGGTTGTAGCTCTCTGGGCCTTCCATGGCATTCACATAACCGTATATATACTATGAAGCAGGATGCCCCATTGAGAGCATCCTGTCTGGCTGTATCACCGCCTGGTATGGCAACTGCACCGTCCGCAACTGCAGGGCTCTAAAAGGGTGGTACGGTCTGCCCAACGCATCACTGGGGGCACACTGCCTGCCCTCCAGGACATCTACCGCACCCAATGTCACAGGAAGGCCAAGAAGATCATCAAGGACTTCAGCCCCCTGAGCCATGGCCTGTTCACCCCACTATCATGCAGAAGGCGAGATCAATGTAGGTGTATCAAAGCTGGGATCCATAGACTGAAAAACAGCTTCTATCTGAAGGCCATCAGACTGTTAGATAGCCATCACTAGCCAGGCTTCCACCCTGTAAGCTGCACTGAACTTAGTCACCGTCATTAGCCGGCTACCACCCGGTTACTCAACCCTACACCTTAGAGGCTACTGCCCATACACATGGACAACTGGTCACTTTAGTAATGGAACTCAGGTCACTTTAATACTGTTTTACCCATTTTATATGTATATACTGTATTCTAGTCAAGGCCATCCTATTCAACTATTGCTGTACATAGACTATTCTATCCACGTATTCTTCAGATATACTACATATTCTATCCACATACTGTCCATAATGTCTATACATCCCATCACGTATATACAGTGCCTTGCGAAAGTATTCGGCCCCCTTGAACTTTGCGACCTTTTGCCACATTTCAGGCTTCAAACATAAAGATATAAAACTATTTTTTTGTGAAGAATCAACAACAAGTGGGACACAATCATGAAGTGGAACGACATTTATTGGATATTTCAAACTTTTTTAACAAATCAAAAACTGAAAAATTTGGCGTGCAAGATTATTCAGCCCCCTTAAGTTAATACTTTGTAGCGCCACCTTTTGCTGCGATTACAGCTGTAAGTCGCTTGGGGTATGTCTCTATCAGTTTTGCACATCGAGAGACCTTGCAAAACAGCTCGAGCTCAGTGAGGTTGGATGGAGAGCATTTGTGAACAGCAGTTTTCAGTTCTTTCCACAGATTCTCGATTGGATTCAGGTCTGGACTTTGACTTGGCCATTCTAACACCTGGATATGTTTATTTTTGAACCATTCCATTGTAGATTTTGCTTTATGTTTTGGATTATTGTCTTGTTGGAAGACAAATCTCCGTCCCAGTCTCAGGTCTTTTGCAGACTCCATCAGGTTTTCTTCCAGAATGGTCCTGTATTTGGCTCCATCCATCTTCCCATCAATTTTAACCATCTTCCCTGTCCCTGCTGAAGAAAAGCAGGCCCAAACCATGATGCTGCCACCACCATGTTTGACAGTGGGGATGGTGTGTTCAGGGTGATGAGCTGTGTTGCTTTTACGCCAAACATAACGTTTTGCATTGTTGCCAAAAAGTTCAATTTTGGATTCATCTGACCAGAGCACCTTCTTCCACATGTTTACATGTCTCCCAGGTGGCTTGTGGCAAACTTTAAACAACACTTTTTATGGATATCTTTAAGAAATGGCTTTCTTGCCACTCTTCCATAAAGGCCAGATTTGTGCAATATACGACTGATTGTTGTCCTATGGACAGAGTCTCCCACCTCAGCTGTATATCTCTGCAGTTCATCCAGAGTGATCATGGGCCTCTTGGCTGCATCTCTGATCAGTCTTCTCCTTGTATGAGCTGAAAGTTTAGAGGGACGGCCAGGTCTTGGTAGATTTGCAGTGGTCTGATACTCCTTCCATTTAAATATTATCGCTTGCACAGTGCTCCTTGGGATGTTTAAAGCTTGGGAAATCTTTTTGTATCCAAATCCGGCTTTAAACTTCTTCACAACAGTATCTCGGACCTGCCTGGTGTGTTCCTTGTTCTTCATGATGCGCTCTGCGCTTTTAACGGACCTCTGAGACTATCACCGTGCAGGTGCATTTATACGGAGACTTGATTACACACAGGTGGATTGTATTTATCATCATTAGTCATTTAGGTCAACATTGGATCATTCAGAGATCCTCACTGAACTTCTGGAGAGAGTTTGCTGCACTGAAAGTAAAGGGGCTGAATAATTTTGCACGCCCAATTTTTCAGTTTTTGATTTGTTAAAAAAGTTTGAAATATCCAATAAATGTTGTTCCACTTCATGATTGTGTCCCACTTGTTGTTGATTCTTCACAAAAAAATACAGTTTTATATCTTTATGTTTGAAGCCTGAAATGTGGCAAAAGGTCACAAAGTTCAAGGGGGCCGAATACTTTCGCAAGGCACTGTATATATGTATATGTATATGTATATGTATATGTATATATATATATACATATACATATACACATACACATACACACACACACACACACACACACACACACACACAGTACCAGTCAAGTTTGGACACACGTGGCATTATTTTCAACTAACTCTGCAACTCTTCCAACTATTGACATTTTTCACAACTGCCACCAGTTTGATGCCAAAACATTGACAAAAAAATAAGTACTGATATAGTAAAATAAATACAAGTAAATTAATTAATTAATTAATAATTAATAAGTATTAATTAAATTAATAATAATTAATTAATAAATACAAAAAATGATATTTCATGCTGAAACCCTCATTCTAAACATCAATCATATTCACTAAGTTGATGGTTTATATTTAGGATAATGTTTTACAGCTTTGTCGTTCTATATACAGTACCGGTCAAAAGTATGGACACACCTACTCATTCAAGGGTTTTTCTTTATTTGCACTATTTTCTACATTGTAGAATAATAGTGAAGACATCAAAACTATGAAATAACACATATGGAATCATGTAGTATTCCAAAAAGTGTTAAACAAATAAAAATATATTTTATATTTGAGATTCTTCAAAGTAGCCACCCTTTGCCTTGATGACAGCTTTGCACACTCTTGGGATTCTCTCAACCAGCTTCACCTGGAATGCTTTTCCAACAGTCTTGCTTTTCCTTCACTCTGTGGACTCATTAGACCAAAGGACAGATTTCCAAACCATCTCAATTGAGTTGAGTTCAGGTGATTGTGGAGGCCAGGTCATCTGATGCAGAAATCTATCATTCTCCTTCTTGGTCAAATAGCCCTTACACAGCCTGGAGATTTCTGAGGCTGGTAACTCTAATGAACTTATCCTCTGCAGCACCGGTAACTCTGGGTCTTCCTTTCCTGTGGCAGTACTCATGAGAGCCAGTTTCATCATAGCGCTTGGTGGTTTTTGCGACTGCACTTGAAGAAACTTTCAAAATTATTGACATTTTCTGGATTGACGGACTTTCATGTCTTAAAGTGATGATAGACTGTCGTTTCTCTTTGCTTATTTCAGCTGTTCTTGCAATAATATGGACTTGGTCTTTTAACAAATAGGGCTATCTTTTGTATACCACCCCTACCTTGTCACAACTCAACTGATTGGCTCAAACATTAAGAAGGAAAACATATCCACAAATTAACTTTTAACAAGGTACACCTGTTAATTGAAACACATTCCAGGTGACTACCTCATGAAACTGGTTGAGAGAATGCCAAGAGTGTGCAAAGCTGTCATCAAGGCAGGTGGCTATTTTGAAGCATATAAATTAACAGGTATGCCTTGTTAAAAGTGAATTTGTGGAATGTATTGTATTTATTTATTCCTTAATGCGTTTGAGACAAAACAGAAAAACAGCAAATTATCACAGAAATAAAAGATGCTTGCAGTGCTTTTAATATGTTAAGCTACTAACACATTAAAGCAGATATTACAGTGTATAAGTTACACTATTGGCCAAACAAATGTCTGTAACATAGCACAGATGGAGATAAAAAATGTAGGGTTCCTTCGTGATATATGGTAAACAAGCAACTTGCTTCGTTGACATGACAGTGAAACGTTACAGTAATTGAAGTGTAACAAATTTACAACATCAACATGTGGCTGAATGATAGCCTACGAATGGATTGTATTGATACAATATAAGTGTATAACGTAGCGAGCTAGAATAGTGAGGGACAATCTGCATCACTGAAACAGACAGGTTGACAGCGCTTGAAGTCCTGTTTGATTGTGTCATTATAAACCAAGACTTGTGAAACATGGTTTGGCGAAAGAAACAACTGTTACGTCTAAAAAAGCCGTAGTATTGCACCATAACGGATTCAATAACTGTCACACTATACACATTTACATTACATTTAGTGATGATAACTTTAGCAGTAAATTGACACTTACATGGGAGATGAAAAAAACTGCTACAGTCAACACACGTCCAAACACAACGCAACGCCACCCCTCCTCTCTGCGCTCTCCCATGCTGACGTCGGAATAATAGGACGTACAGCAGCAGAGGGCACGGGCGGACCAAACCATTTGGTTCGTTTAGGGGAGCTCACTGCAAAATATCCTCAATTGAATATAGTCTAAACACGCTTCAATAATTTATATATGCTACTCGAGCTATATTGGTAATTGAAACAAAAACATTCTTTAGAATATTGTGCAGGATTTGTAATGATTGTATTCATAATCTAATATAAACTTTTTATTCAACTTGATTGTTACAGAGGAACTCGATTTTATTGATGTACAGCTTGTGCCTGTTTCCTGGTCATGCCTATTCTAATTTGTAACCTGGTGGCCATAGTCATACTGTGACAGTATGACTATGCACACATCAGTCATAATAAAAAACACTGATTGGTTACGCGGAAAGATTGATCTTGACATTTTCTCGATACAGTCCAGCTCAGTTTATTTTTTTATTTTTTTTATTTCACCTTTATTTAACCAGGTAGGCAAGTTGAGAACAAGTTCTCATTTACAATTGCGACCTGGCCAAGATAAAGCAAAGCAGTTCGACACATACAACGACACAGAGTTACACATGGAGTAAAACAAACATACAGTCAATAATACAGTATAAACAAGTCTATATACGATGTGAGCAAATGAGGTGAGATAAGGGAGACTGGAATGGTAGATTTGCAATGGGAGAATGTGCAAAGTAGAAATAAAAATAATGGGTGACATGACACACACTGTATCTAAATTTACCATCAAACCTGGAGAGGACAGAGAGTTGATAAACCCTAGGAAAACCTGAGAGAAACCACACACATAAGCAGTGCCCCACAAAAGCAGAACCAACCAGAGAACTGAGCCTTGCTGTAACAAGTTATAACAGTCATTTTGGGGAGACATTACATAAGACAGAGTTTGGCTTATTATTTATCTATTTATCTATCCCCTCTCTATTGACATAGCACCTAGCCAAAGTCTTCACACTCTTCACTCCCATTTGTATATTGCTCTCCTGATTACATTTCCTCTCAGACAGTTTAATTTAAATAAAGTCCAAAGCTCCTGTCTTATAGGCCATCCGTCTTAGTAACTATGGTAATGGGCGATCTATTCCAAATGTCTCTGTGTTCAGAGTGTCTTGAGTTCCTCCTCCCCTAAGTTTCTGGTTGGATTTGGTTTTTACTGCATTATACCGTGTGAGTGGGCAGGGGAGGTGGACCAACAGACCAAAGATAATTTGTTTAAAAATAGGTTCTGACTTAGAATATGTGGACAACTACAAATACCTATGTGTCTGGTTAGACTGTAAACTCTCCTTCCAGACTCACATTATGCATCTCCAATCCAAAATTAAATCTAGAATCGGCTTCCTATTTTTCAACAAAGCCTCCTTCACTAATGCTGCAAAACATAACCTCGTAAAACTGACTATCCTACCGATCCTTGACTTCCGCGATGCCATTTACAAAATAGTCTCCAACACCCTACTCAGCAAATTGGATGTAGTCTGTCACAGTGCCATCCGTTTTGTCACCAAAGCCCCATATACTACCCACCACTGCGACCTGTATGCTCTCATTGGCTGGCCCTCACTACATATTTGTCACCAAACCCACTGTCTCCAGGTCATCTACAGTGCCTTGCGAAAGTATTCGGCCCCCTTGAACTTTGCGACCTTTTGCCACATTTCAGGCTTCAAACATAAAGATATAAAACTGTATTTTTTTTGTGAAGAATCAACAACAAGTGGGACACAATCATGAAGTGGAACAACATTTATTGGATATTTCAAACTTTTTTAACAAATCAAAAACTGAAAAATTGGGTGTGCAAAATTATTCAGCCCCTTTACTTTCAGTGCAGCAAACTCTCTCCAGAAGTTCAGTGAGGATCTCTGAATGATCCAATGTTGACCTAAATGACTAATGATGATAAATACAATCCACCTGTGTGTAATCAAGTCTCCGTATAAATGCACCTGCACGGTGATAGTCTCAGAGGTCCGTTAAAAGTGCAGAGAGCATCATGAAGAACAAGGAACACACCAGGCAGGTACGAGATACTGTTGTGAAGAAGTTTAAAGCCGGATTTGGATACAAAAATATTTCCCAAGCTTTAAACATCCCAAGGAGCACTGTGCAAGCGATAATATTTAAATGGAAGGAGTATCAGACCACTGCAAATCTACCAAGACCTGGCCGTCCCTCTCAACTTTCAGCTCATACAAGGAGAAGACTGATCAGAGATGCAGCCAACAGGCCCATGATCACTCTGGATGAACTGCAGAGATCTACAGCTGAGGTGGGAGACTCTGTCCATAGGACAACAATCAGTCGTATATTGCACAAATCTGGCCTTTATGGAAGAGTGGCAAGAAGAAAGACATTTCTTAAAGATATCCATAAAAAGTCTCGATGTGCAAAACTGATAGAGACATACCCCAAGTGGCTTACAGCTGTAATCGCAGCAAAAGGTGGCGCTACAAAGTATTAACTTAAGGGGGCTGAATAATTTTGCACGCCCAATTTTTCAGTTTTTGATTTGTTAAAAAAGTTTGAAATATCCAATAAATGTCGTTCCACTTCATGATTGTGTCCCACTTGTTGTTGATTCTTCACAAAAAAAAAAAAATACAATTTTATATCTTTATGTTTGAAGCCTGAAATGTGGCAAAAGATCGCAAAGTTCAAGGGGGCCGAATACTTTCGCAAGGCACTGTATAAGTCTATGCTAGATAAATCCCCAACTTATCTCAGCTCACTGGTCACCACAGCAACGCCCACCCGTAGCACGCGCTCCAGCAGGTATATTTCACTGGTCAACCTCAAAGCCAACACTTCCTTTGGCCACCTTTCCTTACAGTTCTCTGCTGCCAATGACTGAAACGAATTACAAAAATCACTGACGCTGGAGTTTTATATCTCCCTCTAACTTTAAGCATCAGCTGTCAGAGCAACTTACCGATCACTGTACCTGTACACAGCCAATCTGTAAATAACACACCACACTAACTCATCCCCCTATTGTTACTTATCCTCTTGCTCTTTTGCACCCCAGTATCCCTTACCCATTTCTCCTTCTCCCAAATCCATTCAGCTGATGTTCTGAAAGAGCTGCAAAATCTGGACCCCTACAAATCAGCCGGGCTAGACAATCTGGACCCTTTCTTTCTAAAATTATCTGCCAAAATTGTTGCCACCCCTATTACTAGCCTGTTCAACCTCTTTCGTGTCGTCTGAGATTCCCAAAGATTGGAAAGCAGCTGCGGTCATCCCCCTCTTCAAAGGGGGGGACACTCTTGACCCAAACTGCTACAGACCTATATCTATCCTACCATGCCTTTCTAAGGTCTTCGAAAGCCAAGTCAACAAACAGATTACCGACCATTTCGAATCTCACCATACCTTCTCTGCTATGCAATCTGGTTTCAGAGCTGGTCATGGGTGCACCTCAGCCACGCTCAAGGTCCTAAACGATATCTTAACCGCCATCAATAAGAAACATTACTGTGCAGCCGTATTCATTGATCTGGCCAAGGCTTTCGACTCTGTCAATCACCACATCCTCATCGGCAGACTCAACAGCCTTGGTTTCTCAAATGATTGCCTCGCCTGGTTCACCAACTACTTCTCTGATAGAGTTCAGTGTGTCAAATCGGAGGGTCTGTTGTCCGGACCTCTGGCAGTCTCTATGGGGGTGCCACAGGGTTCAATTCTTGGACCGACTCTCTTCTCTGTATACATCAATGAGGTCGCTCTTGCTGCTGGTGAGTCTCTGATCCACCTCTACGCAGACGACATCATTCTGTATACTTCCGGCCCTTCTTTGGACACTGTGTTAACAACCCTCCAGGCAAGCTTCAATGCCATACAACTCTCCTTCCGTGGCCTCCAATTGCTCTTAAATACAAGTAAAACTAAATGCATGCTCTTCAACCGATCCCTACCTGCACCTACCCGCCTGTCCAACATCACTACTCTGGACGGCTCTGACTTAGAATACGTGGACAACTACAAATACTTAGGTGTCTGGTTAGACTGTAAACTCTCCTTCCAGACCCATATCAAACATCTCCAATCCAAAGTTAAATCTAGAATTGGCTTCCTATTTCGCAACAAAGCATCCTTCACTCATGCTGCCAAACATACCCTTGTAAAACTGACCATCCTACCAATCCTCGACTTTGGCGATGTCATTTACAAAATAGCCTCCAATACCCTACTCAACAAATTGGATGCAGTCTATCACAGTGCAATCCGTTTTGTCACCAAAGCCCCATATACTACCCACCATTGCGACCTCTACGCTCTCGTTGGCTGGCCCTCGCTTAATACTCGTCGCCAAACCCACTGGCTCCATGTCATCTACAAGACCCTGCTAGGTAAAGTCCCGCCTTATCTCAGCTCGCTGGTCACCATAGCATCTCCCACCTGTAGCACACGCTCCAGCAGGTATATCTCTCTAGTCACCCCCAAAACCAATTCTTTCTTTGGCCGCCTCTCTTTCCAGTTCTCTGCTGCCAATGACTGGAACGAACTCCAAAAATCTCTGAAACTGGAAACACTTATCTCCCTCACTAGCTTTAAGCACCAACTGTCAGAGCAGCTCACAGATTACTGCACCTGTACATAGCCCACCTATAATTTAGCCCAAACAACTACCTCTTTCCCAATTGTATTTAATTAATTAATTTATTTTGCTCCTTTGCACCCCATTATTTTTATTTCTACTTTGCACATTCTTCCATTGCAAAACTACCATTCCAGTGTTTTACTTGCTATATTGTATTTACCTTGCCACCATGGCCTTTTTTGCCTTTACCTCCCTTCTCACCTCATTTGCTCACATTGTGTATATAGACTTGTTTATACTGTATTATTGACTGTATGTTTGTTTTACTCCATGTGTAACTCTGTGTCGTTGTATCTGTCGAACTGCTTTGCTTTATCTTGGCCAGGTCGCAATTGTAAATGAGAACTTGTTCTCAACTTGCCTACCTGGTTAAATAAAGGTAAAATAAAAAAATAAAAATAAAATCTCTACTTGCACATCATCATCTACACATCTTTCACTCCAGTGTTAATGCTCAATTGTAATTATTTCGCGTCCATGGCCTATTTATTGCCTTACCTCCCTACTCTTCTACATTTGTGCACACTATACATAGATTTTTCTATTGCGTTATTGACTGTATGTTTGTTTATGTGTAACTCTGTGTTGTTGTTTTTGATGCACTGCTTTGCTTTATCTTGGCCAGGTGTAAATGAGAACTTGTTTTCAACTGGCCTACCTGGTTCAATAAAGGTGAAATAAAATACGTTTTAAAAATCCCACACACAGATGATCATCAGCAGTAATTACTTGGTAGTAAACTCTATTTAATCATCCCTGCAAAATCTGTTTAGGACCGTTTGTTACTGTAATGTGAATGTTAATTCTTTCTGAACAACAGGGGGCAGTACAGCCATGAAGATGAGTTGCTGGTCAAGCTGGACACAGACATCTCAGATTCATGTAGCTGTTATCCCATCAACACAGCAATTTATGTTTCTGCCCTTCATCCATTGTCATATTTCAATGTATAACACAGAGAAAGCATATGAGACTGAATCTGATGGTGGAAAATTTGTATGTATAAGACTCATTTGAGAGACATCTATTATCAGCTATACTCAACAGAGGGCAACAGCGTTGAAGAGACATACAAGCGTGCCTTGCAACATTATTACCATTCTGGTAAATAAACACAATTCTCACGCTTATGAAGAATAGACAACGTTTTGTTCAATATCAAAATACACTGTTTACATGTTTTATTAAGCACACACACACTCAATCATATCAAAGATAGACTGGGCAGTGTAAAAAATACACTATCACAGGCAAACACGTGTAAGGAACAGAAATCGTCATCATTATTCTCATCGAGCTGTAGGACATGGAGTCCTCACCAAAATCATGGCAATTCCTTTCCACTTTGTTGTTTCCACTTTGCTGTGTTCTGTGTGTGAATGGGCTTCACACTGTATTATAAAAACCTGTTGGAATTTATGTGTCGTAGCTATGAATAACTGGGTCTCCTGGTCAATAACGAACCTAAAGTGACTAAATATAATGTTTTCAGTAGGTCAAAACATTTTTGGTGGGTAGCATAGAAGGTGCTTTGTGCTCAGTAGAGCTGCTTAAAATAAGTTGATATCTAATGTTTATGGAGTGCATTTGGTGCATGGTTCAATACCCCTTATCATTGGCCATCCGTGTATCAAACACTCATTAGTGTTACATAGTGTTACATCCTGTTACATCCTGCTCGCCCTCTACTGCTCATCCTGTGTCTCCTTGACCTGTCACCACTCCACCAGTGCTCACTTCCTCTCCCTCTCTCTGTGTGTGTGTGTGATTGTGTGGGCGGAGACAGGTGTGCTGTAATCAGAGCAGATCCCCACCAGCTGCAACCTGTTCCATAATCAAGGCCTCTACAAATACTCAGCCCTGCCACTTCCACACTGCCAGATCATAATCTCTGCTCAGTCAGTCTATGGTTCTAGCTGTTTGGCCCTGTTTAGATCCTGTTATGCCCGTTTTCCCTTGCCTGATGCTGTTTTCCTCTCTGCTCAGTTCTGCCCACTCTGACTCTGGTCCCAGTCTCCAGTCCTACATTTCATCAGTCCTGCTACTCTGTCCTGGATCCCCCACTCTACTGCTCCCTTGGATTCTCCTCCGGACCTGCTTACCCTGTCCCCAACACCTGTCGCTCCAGCCTCAGCCTCCGCACCTGGTTTCCTGCAACCTGCCCAAGCTTCCCCTGGCCTGCACTCCATCTTCCCCCTGTGTTTCAATAAATACCTTGGTTACCTCATCCCAGTCTCCTCGTCTGAGTCTGCTCTTGGGTTCAACTGTTCCGCTCCGCGTAACAGTTAGTAGATAGTAGATGAAACACAGTAAAAGCTCTTGAGTGCTTCCTTCTCCTCCAGTGGTGTCCAGTGTCCATGACACAACAGGAAGTAATTCGCCAAGATGCTGAGTGACAGAAACACTCCACCTGACAAACAGCTCACATAACAACATAACACGAAAACAGGCAGGTTTTCTGCTTGAACCCAAAAACACATAGCTGGCAAGGATCGAATGCTTTGACGTCAACCCTACCCCTAACCTCTATATCATCTTCATCCGCAGAAAGATATATTGGTCTGTTTTTCTTCTTCCCACAGCATCAGAGCGAGGTGGATAATGGAAAACATTGTGAGCGGCTGCTGCCAGGCGAACCTCTCTCCCCACACATGCCAGACGTGGACGCTATGTCCCCACATCTCCCTCCAATTACAGTAGCCCCTCCAGCAGGCCTGCTGTGCCTTCTAATTATGTGAATCTGACAGGTCAATTAAAGTGTGTAAGCATGGTCATTATTGAGTAGAAGAACAGGTGGGTCTAAGGTTATCAAGTTCAACCCTCACAACCGTCTGGGCTTAACAGCTACTACACAACATCCATTCCAACTGCTTGCCATTCTTTTTTTCAGGAACCAAGTGAAAAACAACGGTAGAACATCCTGTCACAGGAAAAACATTTTTTACCAGTGGACCACCGCCCAGTGAGAACAGACAAACACAACTATTTGGACTCGTATAGCACCTTTCAAAAACTCAAAGCTAACTGGGGTTAAAATGACAGTGTACTTTAAGTGGCTCTTTGGAAATGGCCAAGTTTAACCTTGCCCCTTGAATGAAGTGTCTTACCTGAGAATTACCTAATGAAACATGTCGTCATGAGTCCTGTTCCCATGCAACCACTTCATACATGCACATGCACACCTTCGGTTCACCCCGGTCTCTGCCGCTGTATTCTGACTGCACCCAGTACAACTAAGCCTCTGATAAGGTCAGGACCCCTCCGCCTCCCCCTAGTGTTCCGGCATCGCCGGGGTGACACAAATACTAATGAGACTTATGGCAGCCTTTGAGGCGGAATTCGCACTTAGCTTGACTGGTTGACCATGGCAAGATGGCCGGCCTGGCAGGGAACAGCAGAGCAGGGAGAAGCCTCAGCCCAGGATAGCAAAAACAGCTGCGAAGATGCTAGGAGGATTCTAGGATAAAAATCATGTTAATCTATAAAGATCATGGGTCGGCAGGTAGCCTAGCGGTAAAGAGTGTTGGGCCCGTATCCGGAGGTTCACTGGTTCGAATCCTCGGTGCCGACTAGGTGAAAATTCTATTTATGTGCCCTTGAGCAAGGCACTTAACACTTAACACTAATTGCTCATGTAAGTTGCTCTGGATAAGAGTGTCTGCTAAATTATTAAAATGTACTGTTATTTAGGTATCTATTGATATTAAGGCAAGTTCCTGCAAACAAGGTATATAACGTGGCATGGGGCTGCTCATATAATGTAAATAATTAAATGAATTCCAGCCACATTCCATGCTTTCTTCTCTTGTTAGAAGTGTCAGAATCTACGACTGCTATGTTCCCCCATAATTATCTGGGAGAGTAATGATTAAATTAGTTACAGTACACTGATTCACACAATATGAGTCATTATCACAGACCAACAACACCAATTCCATAAATCTGGGCTGAAGTGCGTCTGTGTGCGCTCTCATTCTTACCTGACATACAGTGCCTTGCGAAAGTATTCGGCCCCCTTGAACTTTGCGACCTTTTGCCACATTTCAGGCTTCAAACATAAAGATATAAAACTGTATTTTTTTTGTGAAGAATCAACAACAAGTGGGACACAATCATGAAGTGGAACGACATTTATTGGATATTTCAAACTTTTTTAACAAATCAAAAAATGAAAAATTGGGCGTGCAAAATTATTCAGCCCCCTTAAGTTAATACTTTGTAGCGCCAACTTTAGCTGCGATTACAGCTGTAAGTCGCTTGGGGTATGTCTCTATCAGTTTTGCACATCGAGAGACTGGAATTTTTTCCCATTCCTCCTTGCAAAACAGCTAGAGCTCAGTGAGGTTGGATGGAGAGCATTTGTGAACAGCAGTTTTCAGTTCTTTCCACAGATTCTCGATTGGATTCAGGTCTGGACTTTGACTTGGCCATTCTAACACCTGGATATGTTTATTTTTGAACCATTCCATTGTAGATTTTGCTTTATGTTTTGGATCATTGTCTTGTTGGAAGACAAATCTCCGTCTATGTCTCAGGTCTTTTGCAGACTCCATCAGGTTTTCTTCCAGAATGGTCCTGTATTTGGCTCCATCCATCTTCCCATCAATTGTTACCATCTTCCCTGTCCCTGCTGAAGAAAAGCAGGCCCAAACCATGATGCTGCCACCACCATGTTTGACAGTGGGGATGGTGTGTTCAGCTGTGTTGCTTTTACGCCAAACATAACATTTTGCATTGTTGCCAAAAAGTTCAATTTTGGTTTCATCTGACCAGAGCACCTTCTTCCACATGTTTGGTGTGTCTCCCAGGTGGCTTGTGGCAAACTTTAAACAACACTTTTTATGGATATCTTTAAGAAATGGCTTTCTTCTTGCCACTCTTCCATAAAGGCCAGATTTGTGCAATATACGACTGATTGTTGTCCTATGGACAGAGTCTCCCACCTCAGCTGTAGATCTCTGCAGTTCGTCCAGAGTGATCATGGGCCTCTTGGCTGCATCTCTGATCAGTCTTCTCCTTGTATGAGCTGAAAGTTGAGAGGGACGGCCAGGTCTTGGTAGATTTGCCGTGGTCTGATACTCCTTCCATTTCAATATTATCGCTTGCACAGTGCTCCTTGGGATGTTTAAAGCTTGGGAAATCTTTTTGTATCCAAATCCGGCTTTAAACTTCTTCACAACAGTATCTCGGATCTGCCTGGTGTGTTCCTTGTTCTTCATGATGCTCTCTGCGCTTTTAACGGACCTCTGAGACTATCACAGTGCAGGTGCAGTTATACGGAGACTTGATTACACACAGGTGGATTGTATTTATCATCATTAGTCATTTAGGTCAACATTGGATCATTCAGAGATCCTCACTGAACTTCTGGAGAGAGTTTGCTGCACTGAAAGTAAAGGGGCTGAATAATTTTGCACGCCCAATTTTTCAGTTTTTGATTTGTTAAAAAAGTTTGAAATATCCAATAAATGTTGTTCCACTTCATGATTGTGTCCCACTTGTTGTTGATTCTTCACAAAAAAATACCGTTTTATATCTTTATGTTTGAAGCCTGAAATGTGGCAAAAGGTCGCAAAGTTCAAGGGGGCCGAATACTTTCGCAAGGCACTGTATGGAATTGTTTTAAGATGGTCATACTATGGATCACATAGCTATTTGATTTGGAATTTTACAACCCTTTTAGGCATCCCAAAAATAAATGTATGAATAATGTTTTGATAAAATATTGACTTTGGCCTTTACTACTATAACCCATAGAAACACGTTGAATAACACAAACATAAAGTGCAAAAAGGACAGTCAAAAAATAAATGATAAAAACAAGGTGTTGAAGTGTCTGTCCTATATCTAGGAGATATAAGAACGCTAGGGAAATATTTGAGTTTTTATACATATTTAACACCATTTTTGGGGTAAAGGCACAAAACTACCTTCATATTTTCTTTCGTCTTTTTAAACCTGTATCGGTTACCTTCAGAGTCCCGTGACACTTGTGCATTCAGAAAGTATTCAGACCCCTTTATCCACATTTTGTTACGTTACACCCTTATCCTAAAATTGATTCAATTGTTTTCTTCCTTCATCAATCTACACACAATACCCTGTAAAAACAAAGCAAAAATTGTTTTTTTAATAACATTTTTGCAACAACAAAAAATGAAATATCACGTTTACATAAGTATTTAAACACTTTACTCAGTACTTTGTTAAAGCACCTTTAGCAGCGATTACAGCCTAAAAAGCATGACGCTACAAGCTTGACACACCTGTATTTGGGGAGGTTCTCCCATTCTTCTCTGCAGATCCTCTCAAGCTCTGTCAGGTTGGATGGGGAGCGTTGCGGCACAACTATTTTCAGGTGTCTCCAGGTTCAAGTCCGGGCTCTGGCTGGGCCACAAAGGACATTCAGAGACTTGTCCAGAAGTCATTCCTGCGTTGTCTTGGCTGTGTGCTTAGGGTCGTTGTCCTGTCGGAAGTTAAACCTTCGCTCCAGTCTGAGGTCATGAGTGCTCTGGAGCAAAGGTTTTCATCAAGGATCTCTCTTTGCTTTGCCCCCTTTATCTTTCCCTCGATCCTGACTAGTTTCCTAGTCCCTGCCGCTGAAAAACATCTCCACAGCATGATGCTGCCACCACCATGCTTCACCGTCGGGATAGTGCCAGGTTTCCTCCAGACGTGACACTTGGCATTCAGGCCAAAAAGCTCGATCTTGGTTTCATCAGATCAGAGAACCTTGATTCTCATGGTCTGAGAGTCCTTCAGGTGCCTTTTTGCAAACTCCAAGCAGGCTGTCATGTTCCTTTTACTGAGGAGTGGCTTACGTCTGGCCACTCTACCATAAAGGCCTGATTGGTGGAGTGCTGCAGAGATGGTTGTCCTTCTGGAAGGTTCTCCCATCTCCACAGAGGAACTCTGGAGCTCTGTCAGAGTGACCCTCCAGTAATTTACCACAGGTGGACTCCAATCAAGTTGTAGAAACATGTCAAGGATGATAACTGGAGACAGGATCCACCTGAGCAAAATTTAGAGTCTCATAGCAAAGGGTCTGAATACTTATGTAAATAAGGTATTACATTTGCTAAAATTTCTAAAACCTGTTTTCGCTTTGTCGTTATGGGGAATTGTGTGTAGATTGATGAGGAAAGTGTTGTATTAAATCAAATTTTGAATAAGGCTGTAACGTAACAAAATGTGGAAAAAGGGAAGGGGCTGAATACTTTCCTAACGAACAGTATATGCGTACACACCCACAGACACAAACATGTTGGGTTTGCTGTGACCCCATGCTGGGGTTTCTGGATCTCGTTTCACAGCATGTGGTCTCATACTTCTTTCTCTCTTCCGATCAACACCATTATAGAATTTGTTTGTCATTGTTGGTGGTCTCTCACATTCAAGGAGGCCAATCAGTCAGGCTTTGTATGTGAATAGGTGACTGAGGAGCCCAAACCTATAGAGGTGCAGGTTCTACCACAGTAAGGGAAAGTTGTAGAGCTAAGGAGAGGCGTTGGAGGCCAGGGTTTGATATTCTTTAGAACAGTATTTTTCTGTATTAAAATGTATTTATTTGTTGTCTAGGTTTTACAATGCTCTTCCCTCCATCCTCTGGAGGGACCTGCAACATCATTAGCATTGATTTATGATGTGAATATATAAAACAGAAACCCTCCTCTTCCCTCTCCGTCTCACACACACACACACACACAAACAAACACACACACTCTTCTTTATTCCCCCTTTATCCGCAGCCTTTTGGTTGTTTACTCTATCAGAAGCTGGACCGAGGGGAGGTATGCTAAGCTTTCCTTAATTGTGTCTATGTGGGCTGGAGCGCAAGCAGCTCATTATGCCTGCCCCAGTGATCGATGGGAGATACAGAGCCACTGGCGGTCCTGATGAGCAGGACCCAGGCCTGAGATCTGAGCTCCCACCAGGGAAACACACTCCTTCAGCCCCACACCGTGCCAGGCACAGGCACAGGCAGGAGATGTGGTGGCCATGCTTTACGTCACACCCTGGTGGGGAAGAAAACACACAGGCTCCTTGAGCTGCAGAGAGAAACAATAAGTTATCAAGAGTGTGTGTGTGTGTGTGTGTGTGTGTGTGTGTGTGTGTGTGTGTGTGTGTGTGTGTGTGTGTGTGTGTGTGTGTGTGTGTGTGTGTGTGTGTGTGTGTGCGTGTGTGCGTGTGCGTGTGCATGCGTGTGTGTGCACGCGTTTGGCATGCGTATGTGTGTTTCAGAACAGGAAACAGCCTGGAATAAAGAGATACGGGCTCCTGGTGACAGAATCAAATCATGATGACTGAAAATGAATCGCAACAAGTACATGTCCTAAAACCAGCACGGTTTCAAATCACTCAATCTGAAGTCTGAAGTCATTACCATTTGCTGAATTGAGAGGTTCTTGATCTAGCACTTCTCTTAGAGATATGGAAATGGTTCCTCAAGTAAACCGTACAATCGGTTTTCATGAGCAGATGTTTCATCTGATTTTGTCTCATTGTAAATGAGATGTCAACCAGACTCTCTGCTCTCATTCATTACTGGCTCCAGAGGGTGAAAGACAGTGACAATAGCAACCCTGGCATTTTTTCAGGAGTGAAAAGGTTATTGTACACCTGATGAACCCATTGGTTTTAGCATCGGTTTGAACACCAGTTTGAACACCTGGTTGAACGCCAGTTTGAACAGCTGTTTAAAACACCTGATGGAGAGTACCACTGTCTCTGACTTCAAATATGGTTGAAGAGCTTATTAAGGAAAGTTTAAAATTAAAATAAAATGTTTTTGTCCAACTCCCTCCCGTTCTCCACGTTCACCCTGTTTAGTTACAGTTGAAAGAGAGAGACTCTACTCGGTCTGGTCTGTGACTCACTGAACACCTTTCCCGGTCATGAGGAGTCTGTGATGTATGGCTCATGTCTCTGTTGTCTGTTCCCCCCCAGAGACACGCATTTACTGTATCACTACTAATGAAGTTGTTATCATTACGTTAAGATGAAACAAAGCCATATCACATTGTGTTGCCACTATTGTTCCTAATAAGGTTGCATTCAATCAAGGCTTGTTGTAATGTCTTGAAGCTTTTGTCAGTCTGTCAAAATGTGGCCTGTTTAGCTTTACTTAGACAGCAATGCCTTTGTCTCTTGGGATGAGAACACAGTCAGGATATACAGTAACAACAGGGACTGGTAGGTCGTTGTTTTAGCCAACCTGATGTTCCAGAAGCTTCCATGAAGACAGGGTTTTTTTCTGGATCAAAAAGGGGCTTAGGTGGGTCTGAGAGAAAATGTTGCAGTTTAAAGCAAATTTCCTGAAATTCTATGCATTTGCCATGGCTAATGATGTGTTATTTTGCTCAAACATAATAACAAAATGTATTCTGCTATTCAGTATTAATTGTTTTTGGAATTGTTAACTCTCCCTGACTGTCTAGATGATCTTAGCTGACCATAACTCTATCCTCCTGATTCCTGCTTACAAGCTAAAACTCAATCAGGAAGTGGTCTGATGAAGCGGATGTTGAGCTACAGGACTGTTTCACAAGCACAGACTGGAATTTGCTCTAGAATTCAATCAGTCACCGGCTTCATTAATAAGTGCATCGACGACGTCGTCCTCACAGTGACCGTACATTTATATCCCAATCAGAAGCTAATGATTACAGACAACATCCGCACTGTAGTAAAGGCTAGAGCTGCCACTTTCAAGCAATGCGTACAACCTCAAACAAGCCATAAACAGTCAAAATGTCAATACAGGACTAAGATTGAATCCTGCTACGCCGGCTCTAATACTCGTCGGATGTGGCAGGGCGTGCAAACTATCCCAGATTATAAAGGGAAACCCGGCTGTGAGCTTCCCAGTGATGCGAGCCTAGAATTCCTAATATGCTCGCTTCGAGGCAAGCAACACTGAACCATGCATAAAACCATCAGCTGTTCAGAACGACTGAGTGATCTCGCTCTCCGTAGCCAATGCTAGAAAGACCTTTAAACATATTAACATTCACACTGTGTAATATCTACATGTTTTAACCAGACCACCATAGTCCCTGTGCCCAAGAACGCCAAGGTAACCTGTACTATCTCACTGTAGCACTCACATCTGTAGCCATTAAATTCTTTGAATGGTTGGTCATGGCTTACATCAACACCATCATCCCAGGCACTCTGGACCCAGTCCAATTTGCATACCAGATCCATGGAATACGCCATTTCTATTCCACACAGCCCTCTCTCACTTGTACAAGAGGAACACCTACATGAGAATGCTGTTCATTTGTAGCTCAGCGTTCAACACCATAGTGCCCTCTAAGCTCATCACTAAGCTAAGGACTCTGGGACTGAACGCCTTCCTCTGCAACTGGATCCTGGCCGCCCCCAGGTGGTGAGGGTAGGCAACAACACATCCGCCACTTTGACCCTCAACACGGAGACCTTCAGGGGTGTGTGCTTAGTCCCCTCCTGTACTCCCAGTTCACCCACGACTGCGTGGCCATGCACGACTCCAACACCGTCATTAAGTTTGCTGCTGACACAACGGTGGTTGGCCTGATCACTGATGTCGGAGAACCAGCCTATAGGGATGAGGTCAGTGACCTGGCAGTGTGGTGCTAGGGCAACAACCCCTCCCTCACCATCAGGAAGACAAAGGAGCTGATTGTGGACTACAAGAAACGGAGGGCCAAGCACGCCACATAGACGGGGCTGTAGTGGAGTGGGTCGAGAGCTTCAAGTTCCTTGATGTCTACATCACTAAGGAACTATCATGGTCTACACACACCAAAACAGTTGTGAATTAGGCATGACAACACCTCTTCCCCCTCAGGAGGCTGAAAAGATTTGTCATGGGCCCTCAGATCCTCAAAAAGTTCTACAGCTGCACCATTGAGACATACTCACTAACTGCATCACCGCTTGGTATGGCAACTGCTTGGCATCCGACAGAGGGTAGTGTGTACAGCCCAGTACATTGCTGGGGCAGAGTTTCCTGCCATCAATTGAAATAATTTGAAACAGTGTTCTTGTTTTACACTATTTTAGGCGACCTGAAAAAAACACGTTGGCGGTCTGCCCAAGGATTTCAATGGCAGAAAAATCCATAGAAGAATACTGCCTGGAAGGTTTGAAAGATCAGACAGAGAAGATGATAATGTCCTGGTGGAATTTTGTATTGGGTTTGGCCTTCAGTGTCTGTCTGTGGAGTCAGGATCGAGGAGAGGTGTGAGGTGTTCTTCGGAACATCTGCTAAACTTTAGCTGTGACTGCTACTGGAAAATAAGGATCTCATTCAGATTTCGGATGGCACACTATAATAACTATAATACCACCTGCACACTTGCACACTAAATACAGCACTTGTCAGCCATCATCAGTGTTCTCATTGTGGAAGTAATGCTCTCGATGTTGAGCATCTGCTTAAGGCTTGAGCCCCAGTGAATAACTCAGTGAATACATTAGTGATTTATATTCAGCCAAAACAATTCTCTCTTGAATACGGCCTGTTTTGGTAGAGGCACTGATTGATCCAGTTCCTTCATTTGTGTTCTGTTCCCTGAGATGGAGCCCTTTGGGGGGCTAATTGAAGCTGCGGTGTGGCAGAGGAACAGTGAGACAAAGAGTGGGTCCGATGGTTCCACATCTGGTTCTGTGCTAACAGAATCCCCGCATCACTGCAGTACCAGGCCTTTTGTTGTGGTCAAGTCAGAGAGAAGGTAAGCTGATTTCAGTATAATGGAAACCAGAGGATGGACAATAAGATAGAGATTACAGGGGTAGAGGTGTCCCATATATTGCTTTCTCATTGTACATACAGTACACTCAGAAGATAGGTCCACAAATTCACAAACACACACATGCACACTAGCACACATACCCCCACACACCACAACCTCCTACTTTTGATGATGTACCTCCCAGTAAGTAGAAATTCACTCTTCAATAATTCACTCTTCAATAATATCAATTCAGTTATTAAATGAAATGATGTAATTACTAAAAGGTAACTGTCTCTGAAGACTTATTTACCTGTCAATGACATATTCTTCCTGTCTTGGCATCATACAGTTATTCCCTTATGCAGAAAGTTCAAATGTCATATTAGAGACGTGCTCTCTGCTTGATGGAAGTGATTGGGTACGTCAGCCATCTCTACCTTCATGACCCCCCCCCCCCCCCCGTTTGACATTCAGAATAGACTGATTAGGGAATGATTACCATTCTTCAGGAGACAAAGGGATACCTATGGGTCTGATGGAGCAAGGTTAGGTTAAGGTTTGCCTCTATGACAGTACAAGTGAGGGACGAAACTCTCTCTACCTTTACCTTTGCATTTGATTCTCACCCCATCTGCAGAGTAATCTTTTTTCCTTAGTTAAACTTCTACTACTCTCTCTGATTCTCTCCCTCTCTCTCTTTCTATTTCTCTCTCTATTTCTCTCTCTGTTTCTCTCTCTGTTTCTCTCTCTGTTTCTCTCTGTTTCTCTCTCTGTTTCTCTCTGTATTTTTCTCTATTTCTCGCTCTTTGTTTCTAAGTTCAATTTCAATTTAAGGGGCTTTATTGGCATGGGAAACATATATTTACATTACCAAAGCAAGTGAAATAGATAATAAATAAAAGTGAAATTAACAATAACAATTTACAGTAAAAATTACACTCACAAAAGTTCTAAAAGAATAATGACATTTCAAATGTCTATATACAGTTTTGTAATGATGTGCAAATAGTTAAATAAACATAAATATAGGTTGTATTTACAATGGTGTTAGTTCAACACTGGTTTCTCTTTTCTTTTTTCATAAATCTTGCTGCTGTGATTGCACACTGTGGTATTTCACCCAATAGATATTGGAGGTTAATCTGTATAATCTGAGGGAAATATGTGTCTCTAATATGTTCATACATTTGGCGGGAGGTTAATACGTTTTTTTAATAATTCTTTCCAATGTGTCAAGTAACTATCTTTTTGTTTTGATTGGGTCTAATTTGTTTTGATTGGGTCTAATTGTGTTGCTGTCCTGGGGCTCTGTGGGGTATGTTTGTGATTGTGACCAGCTTGCTTAGGGGGCTCTACTCCAGGTTCATTTCTCTGTAGGTGAAGGCTTTGTTATGGAAGGTTTGGGAATTGCTTCCTTTTAGAATTTAATGGCTCTTTTCTGGATTTTGATAAGTAGCGGGTCTCGGCCTAATTCTGCTCTGCATGCATTATTTGGTGTTTTATGTTGTACACAGAGGATATTTTTGCAGAATTCTACATGCAGAGTCTTAATTTTGTGTTTGTCCCATTTTGTGAATTCTTTCTTGGTGAGCGGACAAACAGACCTCAACCATAAGTGGGTTCTATAACTGAGTCAAGTATATTTTGGGGGAGAGGAATGTCGAAATGTATGTTCCTTTTGATGAAATAGCTTGTCTCTCAGATCGTTCACAGCTTTGTGGAAGTTACCTGTGGCACTGATGCTTAGGCTGAGGAATGTATCGTTTTTGTGTGCTCTAGGGCAACAGTGTCTAGATATATATATTATATCTATTATATAAGTGGCATTGTTTAAAGTGACTAGTGATACAATTTTTTATTATTAAAATGGCTAGAGGTTTGAGTCAGTATGTTGGCAGCAGCCACTCAATGTTAGTGATGGCTGTTTAACAGTCTGATGGCCTTGAGATAGAAGCTGTTTTCAGTCTCACGATCCCAGCTTTGATTCACATGTACTGACCTCGCCTTCTGGATGACAGCGGGGCGAACAGGCAGTGGCTCGGGTGGTTGTTGTCCTTGATGATCTTTTTGGTCTTCCTGTGACATCGGGTGGTGTAGGTGTCCTGGAGGACAGGTAGTTTGCCCCCGGTGATGCGTTGTGCAGACCTCACTACCATCTGGAGAGCCTTGCGGTTGTGGGCGGAGCAGTTGCCATACCAGGTGATGATACAGCCCGACAGGATGCTCTCGATTGCGCATCTGTAAAAGTTTGAGTGGGGTCCACGTCCCGCGCCAGAGCCGCCACCGCAGACAGACGCCCACCCAGACCCTCCCCTATAGGTTCAGGTTTTGTGGACGGGGTACTGTCACGTCATGACCTTAGTTCCTTTATTATGTCTTTGTGTTAGTTTAGTCAGGGCGTGAGTTGGGGTGGGTAGTCTATGTTGTGTTTATGTGTTTGGCCTGGTATGGTTCTCAATCAGAGGCAGTTGGGGTGCGAGTCGCGTTACATCCAGATTTTGCAGCTCTTTCAGAACATCAGCGATCTGGATTTGGGTGAAGGAGAAGCGGGGGGAGGCTTGGACAAGTTGCTGCGGGGGGTGCATAGCTGTTGGCCGGGGTAGGGGTAGCTAGATGGAAAGCAAGGCCAGCCGTAGAAAAATGCTTATTGACATTCTCGATTATTGAGGATTTATCGGTGGTGACAGTGTTTCCTAGCCTCAGTGCAGCAGTGGGCAGCTGGGAGGAGGTGCTTTTATTCTCCATGGACTTTACAGTGTCCCAGAACTTTTTGGAGTTTGTGCTACAGGATGCACATTTCTGTTTGAATAAGATAGTCTTTGCTTTCCTAACTGACTGTGTATATTGGTTCCTAACTTCCCTGAAAAATTGCATATCACGGGGGCTGTTCGATGCTAATGCAATACGCCACAGGATGTTTTTGTGCTGGACAAGGGCAGTCAAGTCTGTAGTGAACCAAGGGCTATATCTGTTATTAATTCTACATTTTTTGAATGGGGTATGCTTATTTAAGATGGCGAGGAAAGCACTTTTAAAGAATAACCAAACGTCCTCTACTGATGGGATGAGGTCAATATCCTTCCAGGATGCCCGGGCCAGGTCGATTAGAAAGGCCTGCTCGCTGAAGTGTTTTAGGGAGCGTTTGACAGTGACCACGGACCCATTATGTACGCAGGCAATGAGGCAGTGATTGCTGAGATTCTGGTTGAAGACAGCAGAAGTGTATTTAGAGGGGAGGTTGGTCAGGATGATATCTATGAGCGTGCCCTTGTTTACAAATTTGGGGTTGTACCTGGTAGGTTCCTTGATAATTTGTGTGAGATTGAGGGCATCTAGCTTAGATTGTAGGATGGGCGTAGTGTTAAGCATATCCCAGTTTAGGTCACCTAACAGTACGAACTCTGGAGATAAATGAGGGGCAATCAATTTTCATATGGAGTCCAGGGCACAACTAGGGGCTGAGGGAGGTCTATTGCAAGCGTAACAGTGAGAGACTTATTTCTGGAAAAGTGGATTTTTAGAAGTAGAAGCTCGAACTGTTTGGGCACAGACCTGGATAGCATGACAGAACACTGCAGACTGTCTCTACAGTAGATTGCAACCCGACCCCCTTTGGCAGTTCTATCTTGGCGGAAAATGTTGCAGTTGGGGATGGAAATTTCTGAATTTTTGGTGGCCTTCTGAAGCCAGGATTCAGACACGGCTAGGACATCAGGGTTGGTGGAGTGTGCTAAATCAGTGAATAAAACAAACTTAGGGAGGAGGCTTCTGATATTAACATGCATGAAACCAAGGCTTTTACAGTTACAGAAGTCAACAAATGATAGTGCCTGGGGAATAGGTGTGGTACTGGGGTCTACAGGGCCTGGATTAACCTCTACATCACCAGAGGAACAGAGGAGGAGTAGGGTAAAGGTATGGCTAAAAGCTATTAGAACTGGTCGCCTAGGAAAGTATATTTAGTTTGTAGATAGAAAGTGAGATTAAAATGTATATGAGAAAATATTTTGTTAAATTTCTATTTACACGGGATAAGACAAAGACAAACACTACCCACGACAGACTGCTACGCCATCTTGGACTGTAACTCTGAGGGCACTGAAAGACGAGGTCAGAAAGCTGAGGTGTGACAGAGAGCAGGACACTCCCCCAGACAAGCCAGCATATCAGCCCACCTCAGACTCGGACCACAACCTCAACACCACAATGGGACAGACAACACAGGACCCACCAACTCAACAGACCCACACCCTCCTAAGGACCCTCAAATGGTAAACACATTCAAGAGGATAAACTTTTTCCCAAACACAAAGTGGCTAAACTCTGGTGCCCAAACATTAGGCATGCCCTGGAGCTTTTGTCAGAGGACAGACTAGGGTCCCCCAGCCACATCATAATTCACACGGGCACAAATGACTTGTGGGCCGAGCAGGAAAGGGTGGCAACACTCAAGGGAGTGATTGAAAAAACTTCTTCCGCTTTCCCCAAAGCAGAATTGGTTGTCTCCACCCTGCTATCATGAAAATACTTTCACCCTGCCACCATACAGCTGGGGAATGCAAGCAATTCTCCAGTCTGTCTCAAAACCTAATATATACCTGGCCCACCACTCCACCCTGGACTTGAAAAGCCTTTTACGACCAGGTCCACCTCTACAACTTTTGCCATTACCCTGAAGGACATCACGGTCAACCGTAGCCCCAGCATCTCACACAGGAGAAACAGAGAAACGGACACCCCGCCCAGACCAGCAAGACAGCCTCTCTGTTTCTCTCTCTCTCTTTCTCTCTCTCTGTTTCTCTCTCTCTCTGTTTCTCTCTGTTTCTCTCGGTCTCTATTTCTCTCTCTCTCCATTTCCCTCTCTCCATTTCTGATTCTCCCTCTCCATATTTCTCTCTGTTTCTCTCTGTGTTTCTGTTCCTTTCTCTCTGTTTTTCTGTTTCTCTCTCTATTTCTCTAGTTAATGTGTTTTGTGATTTAAATAGAGAAGTCTTCTTTCTGAGTCATAGTTACTAAAAGGTAACTGTCTCTGAAGTCTTATTTACCTGTCAATGACATATTGTTCCTGTCTTGGCATCATACAGTTATTCCCTTATGCAGAAAGTTCAAATGTCATATAAGAGATGTGCTCTCTGCTTGATGGAGGTCCTTGGGTACGTTGGCCATCTCTACCTTCATGACATTCAGAATAGACTGATTAGGGAATGATTACCAATGTTCAGGAGACAAAGGGATACATATGGATCTGATGGAGCAAGTGCCGTGGAAATTCATCTATACTGAGAGAGACTTGGACAATTATTTAAACAATCAATCTTTATTTAACATTGATTAATTATTGCAATAATGAAACTGGTCGACTGCACACACTAAAGTGTGTTGCCGAGAGCTGAACCTTACAGAGGAATCCTGGTGCTTATATAGCTGACACTAAAACTGATTAGTCATGGCTGGTTCCACCCCTCCCATGCAGATTGGGAGGCATCATGAGCCACCTTGGGTTCATCTTGTGGTTATCTGCAGCTGGTGTTGCTTTAACCCCCAACCTGGCTTAGTTTCCCAGATGGCAGGATGATTTGGAACAATGAGGGTTTTGTTCTACTCCTCCAGGCTATCTCTACCTCGGTTACACCTACCACATCTTGGGGAATGCAGTCTTTAGGTTTTATCACCAAGTCAACAGTCAACTCAAGCCTCAGAGGCCCAACTCAGTCCCACAGACTCATACTCATCAAAGCTATTTGATGCATAAACAGTATTATAACATAATCTTATAATTTTTCTATCACACAAGGTTACAGTAGGTTAGGGTTTGCCTCTATGACAGTACTGGTGAGTTACGAAACTCTCGCTACCTTTACCTTTGCATTTAATTCTCACTCCGTCTGCAGAATCATCTGTTGTTATTTAGTTCTACTTCTACTACTCTCTCTTTTTCTCTTTCTGTCTGTTTCTATCTCTCTCTATTTCTCTCTCTCTGTTTCTATCTCTGTTTTTTCTCTCTGTTTCTCTCTCTCTGTTTCTCTCTCTGTTTCTCTCTCTCTCTCTGTTTCTCTCTGTTTCTCTCTCTCTTTCTGTTTCTCTCTCAAACTGTTTCTCTCTGTTTCTTTCTCTGTTTCTCTCTCTGTTTCTCTTTCACTGTTTATCTCTGTTTCTCTCTCTCTTTCTGTTTCTCTCTCTCTGTTTCTCTCTCTATTTCTCTCTCTGTGTTCCTTTCTATGTTTCTCTCTCTGTTTCTTTCTCTCTGTTTCTCTCTCTCTCTCTCTCTGTTTCCCTCTCTCTATTTCTCTCATTAATTTACTTTGTGATTTAAATAGAGAAGTCTCCTTTCTGAGTCATAGTGGTCTGTAATGTATGAGGGTAGGTAGACAACTAGAGGTAGATACTAAGTGACACACTGTGGTTAGAGTTTAAAGAGGAGTAACTCAGAGCAGAGAGAATTGTTTTTGTTGTGGTCATGTCCAGTGCCCCAGAGCAGACCTCCAGTCAGAGAGATGGATCTCCATGCTCAATCACCAGAGAGCCGCTCGCTGCGGGCACCAGGGAGAATGACTCTTTGTTCCCTATCACAACTCAGACATCACCCTGGTTGAGGGCCCACTGGAGTGAGGAGTTCCATAACTACTTTTTGCAATGCTACAGGTAGTTTACCAAAGTAACCAGAATCTTCAGTCATTTTGGTAATTAACAGACCCAAAAATGATTCATATATAGTATGTTTGTTATATCTGTGTCCATCTTTTCCTCATCGACCATATGATTCAAGAGAAAATATCCAAATTATTGAAAAAAACATCTAATCAACAATGGCATTATTTTCAACTAACTCTGCAACTCTTCCAACTATTGACATTTTTCACAACTGCCACCAGTTTGATGCCAAAACATTGACAAAAAAATAAGTACTGATATAGTAAAATAAATACAAGTGTGTAAAAAGGATATTTCATGCTGAAACCCTCATTCTAAACATCAATCATATTCACTAAGTTGATGGTTTATATTTAGGATAATGTTTTACAGTTTAGTCGTTCTATATACAGTACCAGTCAAAAGTTTGGACACACCTACTCATTCAAGGGTTTTTCTTTATTTGCACTATTTTCTACATTGTAGAATAATAGTGAAGACATCAAAACTATTAAATAACACATATGGAATCATGTAGTATTCCAAAAAGTGTTAAACAAATGAAATATAAAAATATATTTTATATTTGAGATTCTTCAAAGTAGCCAACCTTTGCCTTGATATGGCAGCTTTGCACACTCTTGGGATTCTCTCAACCAACTTCACCTGGAATGCTTTTCCAACAGTCTTGAATGAGTTCCCACATATGCTGAGCACCTGCTTTTCCTTCACTCTGTGGACGCATTAGACCAAAGGACAGATTTCCACCAGTCTAATGTCAATTGCTCGTGTTTCTTGGGCCAAGCAAGTCTCTTCTTCTTATTGGTGTCCTTTAGTAGTGGTTTCTTTGCAGCAATAAAACCATGATGGCCTGATTCACACAGTCTCCTCTGAACAGTTGATGTTGAGATGTCCTGTTACTTGAACTCCGTGAAGCATTTATTTGGGCTGCAATTTGTGAGGATGGTAACTCTAATGAACTTATCCTCTGCAGCACAGGTAACTCTGGGTCTTCCTTTCTTGCGCTTGATGGTTTTTGTGACTGCACTTCAAGAAACTTTCAAAGTTCTTGAAATGTTACGTATTGACGGACCTTCATGTCTTAAAGTAATGATGGACTGTCGTTTTTCTTTGCTTATTTGAGCTGTTCTTGCCATAATATGGACTTGATATTTTACCAAATAGGGCTGTCTTCTGTATACCACCCCTACCTTGTCACAACACAACTGATTGGCTCAAACTCATTAAGATGGAAAGAAATTCCACAAATGAACTTTTAATAAGGCACACCTGCATGAAATGCATTCCAGGTGACTACATCATGAAGACTGATTGAGAGAATGCCAAGTGTGCAAAGCTGTCATCAAGGCAATAGTTGGTTACTCTGAAGAATCTAAAATAAAATAAACATATTGTGTCCAAACTTTTGACTGGTACTGTATATATTTTTGATTGCATTTGTCTTATGTAATTATTCCATATATTTTTACATGTGATAAGGTCACACAGAGGACCATAGATAATTACAGACACCTGTGATCATCTAAAGTACCCAAAAGGGCCACTAGATGTCCTGTGATAGATTACATAAAATCCTTGAAAGATACCAACATTCTGGTAGTTTACTGGTAAACTTAGAATGTTTCTAGTAATATACCCTCCCTTTGCAGCCCTAGCCACAAGACATGAAGATTATTTTCAAAATAATTTAGCAAAATTCACTTCAGTAGCACATCAAAGGAGTCTGACGACAGAGGGAGCTCCCCCATCCTCCCACTCCCTGCTTTGGTGCTCTACTGGAAGTGACCAATATGAATGATTTTCTTTCTGGTTTCCCTCATGCGTGACCAGGGACGGAAGGCACTCTACTCTCTGCTGCTTTGGTGTCCCTTGTTCCCTGTCAGATCCCTGTCAGATGTCCCTGTCACAGACAGGTCTGCTGCTAACAAGATGCCTTCTGCCTGGCCACAGAGTGATGAAGCTGAGAAGCTGACAAACTGACAGTCAGCGTGACTCACCATCATCAACCAGGCACAGCACTGGAACCAACACACACTCCAAATACACGCCCTAAATACACAATCTGAACACACACTCCGAATACGGGGGAAAGGACCACAAGATATGAGTATCATAAATAAAATCTAGTAACAAACTGTGCTAAAATGAGAATAAGATGTATTGTAAACAAAAAAAGTGAAAAGTTAATCTACAATCTGCATATAAGTGTGAGTGATCGACACATCAACATGTGACTGATATCCACAGTATCCTGGGCCTAATCTACTTGGATTCAATCTGCTCTCTCTCTCTCTACTGCTGTGGGGTGGTTCGTCTCTGCAGGGAGCTGGGTGCAGGAGACACTCCAGTCAGCCTTGATCAAACACAAGTAGGCAGGTTTGTTCTCACTTCCCCTCACTCCCACACAGCTGAGAGCTCTCTGAGAGACAAGGCCAGATGTGGCCAGCACTGATCTCTATCTGAGGGGGTCTGAAGTCCTAGATGGGTGTTGTACATTTTCCCCCAAAGTGTTGTTCCGCCTCGGATGTAACGCATGGACTTCCTATAAGATCTGTGGAGAGTATTTTGGGTCCTGACCCTTCTTTGTGATGAAGGCTTGTCTGTAGTATTGATGATGCTGTAGCTACATATGTTCTGGACACAATCTATTACAGTGCTGGTAGTACTGGGTTTATAGTCCAGAAAGTACTGGGTTTATGTGTGATTCAAAACTTGTAAAAGCGGCACATGATTTAAAAAATCTTTAACCGAAGTTATGAGATTTAGCATCGAAATCACAGTGCATCTTGGGTAACTTCCCAAGCAACTTTAATTATATGGGTTTCCTGACGGCAGGAACTGACACCGCTTCCACCACCTTCCTTCCCTATTTACCTGACAGAGTGGGGGGGGGGGGGGGGGGGGATTTGTCATAGGGAGATGGTGAGAGAGAAGGAGGAAAAGAGAAAATGAGGAGAGTAGGGAGATAATACAGTATGTTGGTATGAGAGTAGGGAGATAATACAGTATGTTGGTATGAGAGCAGGGAGAAAATACAGTATGTTGGTATGAGATTGGGGAGATAATACAGTATGTTGGTATGAGAGTAGGGAGATAATACAGTATGTTGGTATGAGAGTAGGGAGATAATACAGTATGTTGGTATGAGAGCAGGGAGAAAATACAGTATGTTGGTATGAGAGCAGGGAGAAAATACAGTATGTTGGTATGAGATTGGGGAGATAATATATTATGTTTTTATGAGAGTAGGTAGATAATACTATAAGGGCACAAGGCGAGACCCAAATGCAGACACAGGAGGCAAATGGTAGAGCTCCGATATGTATTATAACAAAAGGAGTAGGCAAAGGCAGGTCGGGGACAGGTGAGAGTTCATAAATCAGGTCAGAGTCCAAACAGTACCAGACGGCCTACCAGGCAGTCTCAAGGTCAGGCCAGGCAGGGGTTAGAAGCCAGATCCGAGTCCAAAACAGTACAAATTGATAGGCAGGCTTGTAGTCAGAACAGGCAGAGTGGTCCGGCAGGCGGGTTCGGAGTCAGGACAGGCACGGGTCGAAACAAGGAGGCTGGGAAAAAATAGGAGCAAGGAAAATCGCTGGTTGACTTCGCAAACAAGACAAACCCAGCACCTCTCCTCCAGGCCGTAACCCTTCCAGTCAACCAGGTACTGGAAACCCCTGCCCTGTGGTCGAACACCCAGGCCCACTCCCCCTCCCTGTGTATGCTGGATGGCCATCAATGACACAGGGAGGGGGGGGGGGGGGGTGGCAGAAGAAGACAAAGGACCGTGAGATGCGGGCTTAATCCTAGACACATGGAAAGTAGTGTGAATAGGTAGGGTACTGGGTAACAAGAGACGGACAGCAGTGGAACTAAGGACTCTAGAGATGGGAAAAGGACCAATGTAATGGAGGGACAGTTTGCATGGACTCTACCTGAAGGGGCAGGTCCTGTGTGGACATCCATACCCTCTGCCCAATGCAGTAGCGGGGAGCTGGAGTCCAACAGCGGTCCCCTTGTTGACGATACCTGGAGTTGGTCTTGAGAAGTGCTACCCGAGCTCTTCTCCAGGTACGTTGACAGCGGCAGATGAACATCTGGGCAGACGGTACGTTGACTTCTGGTTCTTGTTCTGGGAAGTGTGGAGGCTGGTACCCCTTGGAGCACTCAAAAGGGGAGAATCCCATGGCTGAACAGGGAAGAGTGTTCCGGGCATACTCCACCCAGACCAGTTGTCGGCTCCAGGTAGTGGGGTTGGTTGAGATCAGGCATCTTAGCGTGGTCTCCAGGTCCTGGATAGCTCGCTCCGACTGGCCGTTAGATTGGGAATGGAATCCGGAGGATAGGCTGGCCGACGCCCCAGTAATGGTGCAGAACGCCTTCCAGAACTGAGACGAGAACTGAAGACCCCGGTCGGAAACCATATCCACCGGGAGTCCATGGATCCGGAAGACGTGCTGCACCATGAGCTGGGCCGTGTCCTTGGCAGAGGGAAGTTTGGGGAGAGGGATGAAATGAGCGGCCTTTGAGAACCGATCCACCACCGTCAGAATGACAGTGTTGCCATCAGACGGGGGAAACCCAGTGACAAAGTCCAGAGAGATATGGGACCTTGGACAATGAGGGACTGGTAGTGGCTGAAGAAGGCCAGAAGGAGCTTACCATGGAGTCTCGTTCCGAGCACACACTGTGCAAACGGTGACATCAGAAACCATTGTGAGCAACGAGAAACGTTGTCGGAGGAATGTTAGGGTATGGCGGGAACCTGGATGACAGGTCAGTCTGGAGGAATGAGCCCATTCCAGGACCCTGGACCGGACTGGGTTAAGGACAGCCTGTTAGCTGGGCCTTCTTCAGGTCCAGGCTGGGAACGTTGGGCCTTGCGAACCAGGGTTTCATTCCCCCAACCCACTGAAGCTGCAAGGCATGAGGTAGGGAGAATGGTTTCGGAGACCAAGGGTGTGGCAGATGAATTGTAGAGGTGGGAGAGGGCATCAGGCTTCACATTTTTGGACCCTGGCAGGAGGAAATGGTTTAGTTAAATCTCGTAAACAAGAGAGCCCACCGGGCCTGACTGGAGTTAAGGCACTTGGCTGAATGGAGATATTCCACATTTTTATGGTCGGTCCAGACCAAGAATGACTGTTCTGCTCCTTCCAGCCAGTGCCTACACTCTTTCAACGCCATCTTGACCACCAGGAGTTCTCGGTTGCCTACGTCGTAGTTCCTCTCTGCAGGATTGAGACAATGGGACAGGAAGGCACGGGGATGAAGCTTTTGGTCCTGGGCAGATCGCTGGGACAGGATGGCCTCCACTCCAACGTCAGAAGCATCAACCTATACCACAAATTGACGGGACGGGTCCAGATGGATGAGGATGGGGGCTGTGGTGAACCGATGCGTCAGGTCCATAAAGGCTCTGTCGACAGCTGGAGACCATGTGAGCGGTACTTTGGGAGAGGTGAGTGCAGAGAGGGGGCCGCCAGGGTACTGTGTTGAATGATGTCTTCCACTCATCTCCTTTGCGTATCCGAACCAGGTGGTAGGCATTCCGAAGGTCCAGATGGGGAAAAATGGTGTCCCCCCTGGAGAGGTTCTAAAGCCGAGGAGAGGAGTGGTAAGGGGTAACGATTCTTAATCATAATGTCATTCAGACCCCGGTAGTCAATGCACGGACGCAGGGTCTTGTCCTTCTTCTCCACAAAGAAAGCCCTGCACCGGCAGGAGATGCAGATGGATGGACGTCTCCAGTAGCCAGAGACTCCTCTATGTATTCCTCCATGGCCTTGGTCTCCAGGCCGGATAGAGAATATAGCCGACCACGAGGTGGTGTAGTGCCAGGGAGGAGATTAATGGCATAATCATAAGGACGTTGCGGGGGAAGAGAAGTAGCACGTGCTTTACTGAAAATTTCCAGGAGGTCATGGTATTCAGTGGGAATGGCAGAGACATCCAAAGCCTTGCTAATGCCCTGAGGAGGACGTCTTGGGGACGGCTGCTTTAAGACAGTGGGAATGGCAAAATTGGCACTCGGAGAGACTTAGATTGGTCTCCCCACAGCAAAAGCACAAAAAAAGGAGTGCGGGTGATGGGAATTAGGGAACTCCCAGTCTGGCTCACCAGAGTACTTGTACCCACTAGAGACAAGGGTTTCCTACCCGGTCAGGTAGCTATATAATGTCCTGCCCCTCCACAGTACAGACAACAGTTTGAACTCAGCCTACGTGAGCATTCCCCAACCGATAACCTAGCTCTTCCCAGTTGCATAAGCTCAGGAGTATCCAACTCACCCGTCATTGATGATTCTCAGGGAACCTCGAGTGTTTTCAGCTCTCCTCGGAAATACACACTTCAGGGATTTCCAGATTCCTTAGGACCATTGCCATCATCAGATGAACGAGTGTTCCCGAGGCCCGACCTCCACTCACACCGGCGTTCTCGTAGACGGCCATCAATCCTAATTGAAAGGGCGATAAGGGAATCGAGGTACAGTGGTATTTCCCGAGCTGCGAGTTCGTCCTTTATCCCCTCCAATAGTCCATGGAGGAAGGTGTCGAACAGAGCCTCCGGATTCCAGGAACTCTCGGCGCCAATGTGCGAAAATCTACTGCGTAGTCTGCCACAATACGGAAGTTCTGATGTTCCTGCAGTAGTTTTCGAGCTGCCTCCCTCCCGGGCACTGTAGAATCAAAAACCTTCCTCACTTCTGCCATGAATTCCTCCAAGCTCTGGCACACAGTGGTTTGCTGCTCCCACACAGCTGTTGCCAAGGAGAGCATCCTTCCAGACATTACTGTGATTAAATACGCTATCTTTGATCGGTCCGATGGGAATGAAGAGGGCTGGAGTTCGAAGATAAGAGAGCATTGGGAAAGGAATGCCCGGCAGGTACCAGAATCGCCTGCATAACATTCCGGAGGAGGTAAGTGGGGCTCTCGGGGAGCTGGGGTAGGTTGAACCAATCCACCATGAGTAGGGAGGTTACTGGGTGGTTGGAAAGGTCTCAGATGTGGCGTGCTGCCTATGAGCTGATTCACTGATTTGCTCTATTATCGCCTTGAACCCTTGGTCGTGGCATTCCGTCCTGGAATGAAGCCCTTCCAAAAGGTCACGAAGTAGCTCCTCATGCCTCCCAATGGTGGCTCCCTGCAGGGAGACAACATGATGGAGCTGGTCCAAGTCTGCTGGGTCTGTCAAGGCAAGACCCAAATGCAGACACAGAAGGCAGATGGTAGAGCTCCGATATTTATCATAAAAAAGGGAGCAGGCAAAGGCAGGTCGGGGACAGGCGAGAGTTCATAAACCAGATCTCGAGGTCAGACCAGGCAGGGGTCGGAAACCAGATCCGAGTCCAAAACAGTACAAGGGGATAGGCAGGCTTGTAGCCGGGATAGGCAGGCTTGTAGCCAGAACAGGCAGAGTGGTCAGGCAGGCGGGATCGGAGTCAGGACAGGCAAGGGTTGAAACAAGGAGGACTAGAAACAAACAGACTTGGAAAAATAGGAGCAAGGAAAAATGCAGGTTGACTTGGCAAACAAGACAAACTGGCACAGAGAGACAGGAAATACAGGGATATATTCACTGGGGATAATAAGCGACACCTGGAGGGGGTGGAAACAATCACAAGGACAGGTGAACCAGTTCAGGGTGTGACAAATACAGTATGTGTCACAACTTCCGCCGAAGTCGGTTCCTCTCCTAGTTCGGATGGCATCTGGCAGTCGACGTCACCGGTCTTCAAACCATCGCCGAGCCACCTTTCATTTTCCATTTGTTTTGTCTTGTTTTCCCTCACACCTGGTGCGTATCCGGGAGGGAGATGAGTGGAAGATGGCGTTCAGTACTACCTCAGTACTACCTCAGGGCATTATGAGTACCTCGTCATGCCGTACGGGTTGATGAATGCTCCATCAGTCTTCCAAGCCTTTATAGACGAGATTTTCAGGAACCTGCACGGGCAGGGTGTAGTGGTGTATATTGATGAAATTCTGATATACTCCGCTGCACGCGCCGAGCATGTGTCCCTGGTGCGCAGGGTGCTTGGTCGACTGTTGGAGCATGACCTGTACGTCAAGGCTGAGAAATGCCTGTTCTTCCAACAGTCCGTCTCCTTCCTAGGGTACCGCATTTCCACCTCAGGGGTGGAGATGGAGAGTGACCGTATTTCAGCCTTGCGTAATTGGCCGACTCCCACCACTGGAAAGGAGGTGCAGCGGTTTCTAGGGTTTGCCAATTACTACCGGAGGTTTATCCGGGGTTTTGGTCAGGTTGCCCATTACCTTTTTGCTGAAGGGGGGACCGGTACGTTTGCAGTGGTCGGTTGAGGCGGACAGGGCTTTTGGTCACCTGAAGGCTCTGTTTACCTCGGCTCCCATGCTGGCCCATCTGGATCCCTCTTTGGCATTCATAGGGGATGTGGACGCGTCTGAGGCTGGGATAGGAGCTGTACTGTCTCAGCGCTCGGCTACGTGTAACTATGACGTGGGGGATCGGGAGCTGTTGGCTGTCGTCAAGGCTTTGAAGGCGTGTAGACATTGGCTTGAGGGGGCTAAACACCCTTTTCTCATCTGGACTGACCACCGCAATCAGGAGTACATCCGGGCAGCGAGGAGACTGAACCCTCACCAGGCAAGTGGGGCCATGTTTTTCACCCATTTTGTTTTCACCCTTTCTTACAGACCAGGTTCGCAGAACGTGAAGGCAGACGCACTGTCCTAGCTGTATGACACAGAGGAGTGGCCCATGGATCCCAACCCCATACTCCTCGGCCTCATGCCTGGTGGTGCAGGTAGTGTGGGAGCTGGACACGGACATTGAGCAGGCGCTACGTGCAGAGCACACTCCCCTCCAGTGTCCCGCTGGGCATCTGTACGTTCTGTCTGCTGTCCGTGACCGGCTGATATATTGGGCCCACACGTCACCCTCCTCTGGTCATCCAGGCATCGGTCGAAAGGTGCGCTGTCTGAGTGGGAAGTAGTGGTGGCCCACTTTGGCTAAGGACGTGAGGGTTTATGTTTCCTCCTGCTCGGTGTGCACCCAGTTAAAGGCTCCTGGTCACCTGCCCAGAGGCAAGCTCCACAACGTCCTTGGTCGCACCTGTCGGTGGATTTCCTTACCGATCTTCCTCCCTCACTGGGTAACACCACAATCCTGGTTGTTGTGGATCATTTTTCTAAGTCCTGGCATCTCCTCCATCTGCCCAGTCTCTCTACAGCCCTACAGACTGCGGAGGCCTTGTTTATGCATGTCTTCTGGCACTACGGGGTGCCTGAGGATACAGTGTCTGATCGGGGTCCCCAGTTCACTTCGAGGGTCTGGAGGGCTTTCATGAAATGTCTGGGGGTCTCGATCAGCCTTACCTCTGGTTTTCACCCCGAGAGTAACGGGCAGGTGGAGAGAGTGAACCAGGACGTGGGTAGGTTTCTGAGGTCTTATTGCCAGGACCGGCCGGGGAAGTGGGCGGCCTTAGAGCCCTGGGCAGAGATGGCCCAGAACTCGCTCTGCCACTCCTCCACTAATCTCTCCCCATTCCAGTGCGTACTGGGGTACCAGCCGGTTCTGGCGCCTTGGCATCAGAGTCAGATCGAGGCTCCTGCAGTGGACGTCTGGTTCAGGCGCGCGGAGGTGACATGGGACGCCGCTCATGTTCACCTTCAGCGGGCCGTGCTGCGCCAGAAGGCCAGGGCAGTCTGTCACCGCAGTGAGGCCCCAATGTTCGCACCGGTGGACCGGGTCTGGCTCTCGACCCGAAACCTCCCCCTCCGCCTGCCCTGCCGGAAGCTGGGGCCGTGGTTTGTGGGGCCATTGAAAGTCCTGAGGAGACTGAACGAGGTTAGTTACAGGTTACAGCTTTCCCCCGATTACCGTATTAACCCCTCGTTCCATGTGTCGCTCCTCCGGTGACACAGCCGGTGGTGGCTGGCCCGCTCTAGGAGTCTGAAGTTCCTCTGCCCCCTCTGGTCATTGAGGGGGCCCGGGCATATTCCGTTCGCTCCATACTGGATTCGAGGTGTCGGGCGAGGGGCCTTCAGTACCTCGTGGAGTGGGAGGGATACGGTCCGGAGGAGAGATACTGGGTTCTGGTGGAGAATGTGTTGGACCCTTCAATGCTGCAGGAGTTCCACCGTCTCCGTCCGGATCACCCTGCACCTCGCCCTAAGGATCGTCTCCGATGCCGGTGTCGGGTCGCTGCTGGAGCCGCGCGTCAAGGGGGGGGGGGGGAGGGTACTGTCACAACTTCTTCTCCTTGTTCGGGCGGCGTTCAGCGGTCGACGTCACCGGTCTTCTAGCCATCGCCAATCCACCTATAATTTTCCATTTGTTATGTCTTGTTTTCCCACGCACCTGGTTTACATTCCCTCATTACTTGTTGTGTATATAACCCTCTGATCCCCCCCATGTCTGTGTGTGAAATTGTTTATTGTCAGGTTGGTACGCTTCCGGCTGGTGTACGCCGGGTTTTGTTATGTACCCATGCTTTGTGGCAGCCGATACTTTGTACTTGGTTGTGTATACCTTGTGCTGCCTCACTTGTTCTTTGGGCATTTGTTTTTTTGTGACGCGGTTGTTTCCTGTTTTAATAATTGCCTGAGTAAAGTCCACTCGTCTCTGCTCTCCTGCGTCTGACTTCCATGCACCAGCTACACCCACCCATTGACAGTATGTTGGTATGAGAGTAGGGAGATAATACAGTATGTTGGTATGAGAGTAGGGAGATAATACAGTATATTGGTATGAGAGTAGGGAGATAATGCAGTATGTTGGTATGAGAGTAGGTATGAGAGCTGAACATTTAAATAAGGAAGAAAAGGAAAATGTGAGACAAGGAGGAGATAACAGTGTATGTGTTTGTGTGTGTGTGTGTGTGCATGTGTGTGCGTGCGTGCATGTGTGTGTGTACGTGTGTGTGTGCGTGTGCGTGTGTGGTGTGTGTGTGTGTGAGAGAGAGAGCATGTGTGTGTTAATAGGGCTTGCAGAGGAACAGGCACACAGAGCTCCCAGGCAGCAGCTAGATGTAATATAAATCCACAGAGCCTCCTTCTGTTGTAATCAGCAGTGTGATGGTGCGATCACACCTCCTCTCTAGACCTCACAAACAACTCCTCCTTTTCTCCTCACGTCTCTCCACTCCCTTGTTCCTGTTCCTGTTCCTGTCTCTCTCTCTCTCTCTCTCTCTCTCTCTCTCTCTCTCTCTCTCTCTCTCTCTCTCTCTCTCTCTCAATTCAATTCAATTCAATTTAAGGACCTTATTGGCATGGGAAACATTATGGTGGAAAAAATTACAAACTGTCTTGAAGGAGTTCCCACATATGCTGAGCACTTGTTGGCCACTTTTCCTTCACTCTGCGGTCCAATTCATACTAAACAATCTCAATTGGGTTGAGGTCGGGTAATTGTGGAGGCCAGCTCATGCGATGCAGCACTCCATTGGCTGTAAACTTTCAACCAAACGTGTCTGTGCTTCAAAACATTTGTGGCTGCCCTGGCCTGCCATTCACCAGAGTGTCTGCATGTGGCAACCATTCCAGTACCTGCAAACTGAGACAAGGATATCTTTTGGCGATATCGCACAGTGTTTCACCAGTTGGAGTCACCGGGTCCATGGCGGGACTGACGCCGTTAGTTGCATTGTAAGGAGTTTCAGCCCCCCTCTGAATGTTAATGCTTTGTTTCCTGAGACGGTTGCGGTGCTTGCGGAAGTGTCTGAAGGACAAGATAAGTTATCCTTAGCTACAGTATCACATGACTCCAAGGAGGAGGGAAGTTGCTCACTCACAGAGACTGCTGGCACGAAGTCATGAAAATAATAGTCTATCAGGTTTGCTGATTGTATGTGGCAAGATATCGTAATATCTGCTTGAGTCAGATTCTGCTCCAAGAGGTATTGAAACGTATTTTCCCCAAGGGGTTCTGTCGACACATACTCCTTGTGGATGACTGTGTTGCAGCTAGCGTTAGGAGAAGAAAGTGTGATCAGTGGAGACGGCACGGTTACTTGTGATGACAATTGGTTGTTTTTTGGCGCCTCTGTGCTTCTCTTAGCAGAACTTCTAGAGAGCATTGGTCTACGATTTGATTGTCATTGAACCCTTTGTTACCTTTGTGTCCTGACCCTTTGTGTGGGTTGGGTGCAGGAACGAAGCGATCAGGTTGATTGTAGTGGAGTCGTTTCGCTGGTAACGTTCTTTATAGTTATTTTGACCGTGGTGGTTATTGGTATTGTGGTTTAGTGGTAGATTCCTGTCACGTCCTGATCATAGAAAGCCTGTATTTTCTATGGTAGAGTAGGTCAGGGAGTGACTAGGGGTGTTTAGTCTAGTTTATTATTTCTATGTGGGGTTCTAGGTTTATTTTTCCATGTTGGTGTTTGTGTTTGGGGATCATGTTGCATTTTTTCTACCTGTGGATGATGGGATATTGTCTATGTATAGTTGCCCGTTAGCACTATTGTTAGCTTCGAGTTTCGTTTTGAGATTTATTGTTTTTGTTTTGCTTTGAGTTTCACCTAGTAATAAAAAAATGTGGAACCCAGATCACGCTGCGCTTTGGTCCACTCATTATGACGATCATGACAATACCGTTGTTGTGCGTCCTCTCTCACTGCTCCTATCCCTGATGATGCACCCGCTAACTGGATTGAGTGCTTCTATTCAATATTGAAAACCAAGTTGTCAGGGCTCTTAGCCCGGCTCACTTTTGATGCCACAAAAGCTGTGCTCGTAAGCTCTCTTGAGTTCTGAGATTGGCAAACCAACGTGGACTGTAGGGCCCAAGTAGTTAATGAAGTTGGGATACATGTTCAACAGAAGTATTTGTTTGTATCACGTTTCAGGTAAGACCCAAATGCAGACTGTGTCAAAGTAACAATGTTTATTGCAGCAACAGGGGCAGGCAAACGACAGGTCAAGGCAGGCAGGGGTCGATAATCCAGAGTAGTGGGGTAAAAGTACAGGACGGCAGGCAGGCTCAGGTTCAGGTCAGGCAGAGGTTGGTAATCCAGAGTAATGGGGCAAAAGTACAGGACTGCAGTCAGGCTCAGGGTCAGAGCAGGCAGGAGACGTGAGACATGGGTTTAACTCTGTTTAACTCTGGGCACATGAAAGATGGGATGTATACGAAGGGTACGGGGCAACAGAAGACGAACATCAGAGGGGCTAATCATTTTGGAAATGGGAAACGGGCCGATAAACCGGGGGGAGAGTTTGCGGGATTCCACCCGGATGGGCAGATCGTGACCGTGAATCGGTGTTTGAGGTCCCGGAACGTCCAGTCAGCGGCAGAGGTCCACGTCAACGAAACCGTAGTAGAGGTGAGTGCAGACAGGGAGGAAGCCAGGGTGCTGTAACCCCGGACAAAGCGGCAATAAATGTTGGCAAACCCCAGGAAACGTTGCAGCTGCACCCTTGGCATAGGCTGAGGCCAATCCACCACTGCTCTCACCTTCATAGGATCCATTTGGACACTCCCAGCAGAGAGGATGTAACCCCGAAAGGGGAGCGATGGAACTTGCACTTCTCCGCCTTCACAAACAGCTGATTCTCCAGAAGGCGTTGAAGAACCTTCTGGACGTGGAGCACGTGTTCTTGGGGGGAGACGGGAGAAGACGAGTATGTTATCAATGTAGACAAATATGAACCGGTTCAACATGTCGCGGAGACCATCATTTACCAGAGCCTGGAACACAGCAGTGGTGATGGAGAGGCCAAAAGGCATGACCAGATACTCATAGTGGCCGCCGGCCCCGTTGAAGGTGGACTTCCACTGGTCCCCCTCTCGTATCCGCACCAGGTGGTAGGTGTTCCATAGATCCAGCTTGGAAAACACAGTGGCCCCCTGGAGCGGCTCGAAGGCCGAGGAAATGAGTGGTAGTGGGTAACAGTTATTAATACTAATGTCATTGAATCCCCGGTAGTCAATGCACAGGGTCTTGTCCTTTTTCCACACGAAGAAGAACCCTTCACCAGCGGGAGAGAAAGAGGGACGGATAAATCCTGCAGCTAGGAAGTCCCCCATATAGGCCTCCATAGCCTTGGTCTCCAGTCCCAACACAGAATACAGACGTCCCCGGGGCAGTGTGGTGCTACGGAGAAGGTCAATCCCGCAGTCATAGGGTCTTTGTGGTGGAAGCGAAGTTGCCCGGGCCTTGCTTACCAGTGACTTACCTCCCGGAGGTCCTGGTACTCCGCAGGGAAGGCGGAGAGGTCCAGGACACCTTCCAAGCCCCCAGGAAGACGTCTCGGGGCAGGTTGCACTAACTTCAGACAATGGGCGTGGCAGAATGGACTCCAGCCCATGATGGCACCCGTAGACCAGTTGATGAGGAGATTGTGTTACTGAGCCAGGAGAATCCCAAAACCCCGGGAATCTGAGGAGACTTGATGAGCAGAAGTTGAATAGTCTCGTTTTGATTCCCTGACACCCGTAGGTTGATGGTAGTGGTATTATGTGTGACCCGCGCCCATCCAGCACTCTAACATCCATGGGAATGGAGCGGGGCTGAGTGGGGATGTTCAGCTCGGAAGCCAGGGTAGTGTCCAAAAAGCTCTCATCGGCCCCAGAGTCAATGAGGACCTGGAGAGACTTAGACTGGTTTCCCCACAGCAAAATGGCATGAAAAGGGATGCAAGAAAGGGAAGCAGAAAGGTTCTCCATATGGCCCACCAAAGTAATCGCTCCTACTGGTGAGCCTAGGCTTTTTAAAGGACAAGAGGACACAAAATTATCAAGAGTTCTGCAATACAGACAACTGTTCATGTTGATCCTGTATTGCCATTCCGGTAGCGACAGCCCAGCTCTACCTAGTTGCACAGACTCGGGAATCGCTGACTCGGCCATCTTCTGTGACTCTCAGGGAAGGTCGGGAAGCCTCTGGTTCTCTCGGCAATGGGACGTTCGGGACTTCCGGGATGACTCGGAAACAAAGTGGAATCTCAGGATGTGCGGCGAAATCAAATTTCCTCTCCCTCCGTCGTTCCCATAATTGCCCATCAATACAGATGGTCAACATGATGGGGGAATCGAGATCTGTAGGTAACTCCCGAGCAGCAAGCTCGTCCTTGGCCTCCTACGAGACACCGTGCAGGAACATATCAAACAGCGCTTCCTGGTTCCAAGCACTCTCCGCTGCCAATGTGCAGAAATCCACTGCATAGTCTGCCACACTGTGTGAATCCTGCCAAAGCTGGATTAGCTTCCAGGCAGCTTCACTCCCAGAGAACGGGGCATAAAAACCTTCTTCACCTCTCCCAAGAACCCCTCCAGACTAACGCATATGGCCGGCTGTTGTTCCCATACAGCAGTAGCCCAGGTGAGAGCCCTCCCGGACATCAGCGTGATGAGGTAGGCTATCTTGGAGCGATCCGAGAGGAAGGAAGAGGGCTGAAGCTCAAAGACGAGGGCACACTGAGCTAGAAATGCCCGACGGGTGCTCGGCTCTCCATTGAAGCGTTCCGAGGGAGGTAAGTGGGGCTCCCGAGAAGTGGAGTGACCGATGAGACAATGCTGCTCACAGCTGAGTTACTGAGGTGCTGTGGGGTTACCACCGTGGTAAGCTGCCTCCCAGACAACCCGCAGAATTGCTCCAGCAAAATGTCCAACTCCCGGTCATGGCGTTCAGCCAACGATTGGACCCCCTTCATAAGGCCACAAAGCAATTCCTTGTGCCTACCGATGGTAACTCCTTGGGTGGAGATGGCGTTGCACAGCTAGCCCGGGTCTGCTGGGTCAGTCATGGCCAGTTTGTACTATCATGTTTCAGGTAAGACCCAAATGCAGACTGTGTCGAAGTAACAATATTTATTACAGCGACAGGGGAAGGAAAACGACAGGTCAAGGCAGGCAGGGGTCAGGTCAGGCAGAGGTCGGTAATCCAGAGTAGTGGGGCAAAGATACAGGACTGCAGGCAGGCTTATGGTCAGGGCGGGCAGAAAAGGTCAAACCGGGATTAACAGGAACAATCAAGAGACAGGAACAGAGGGAAAACGCTGGTAGGCTTGAAGAAACAAAATTAGCTGGCAACAGACAAACAGAGAACACAGGTATAAATAGACAGGGGATAATGGGGAAGATGGGTGACATCTGGAGGGGGTGGAGACAATCACAAAGACAGGTGAAACAGATCATGGTGAGACAGTTTGAATGGTAATAGCTCTTCCATTCCTGCTTCAGTGAGTAGGCCAAAGTAAGCTGAACGAAGCCTATGATAGTATGCTTGTGGCTGTTCATTCCGAGCTTGTTTGACAGTGTTAGCCAGCGATCTGTCATGTTTGGGAGTCGAAGATTCACTGCATTTTATTTTCAAAGACGTGGCAAGTTTTGCGTAGTCGTTTTGCACGTGTAGCTGTTGTTGACAGATGAACCTTGTCAAGTGTCTATTTGATGTTCGCTTAAACAGGTAAAGCCTGTCAGTACGCGTAATGTTTGGGTAGCCATCCAAGGTGTCCTCTATGTCTGCTAAGTACGTCTCAGTGTCGTTTGGCTTCCCTGGAACAGTGTCAAAGGTGTGGAAGTTCTTGACGATTATGTAAAGGCGTGGAGAGGGTTTGCTTCATCCTGTGGGGAAGTATGGGCCGAAAGGAAAAGAGGAGAAGCCAAGCTTTGGCTTTGGTGGCGAGGAGGCACCATATTTTTCTGTGCCAAATGGCCAAAAGGAAAAGACTGTGGGACACCTGAGAGAGGTAAAGTCTGAAACCTTCTGTCGTCTTCACTCCTTTGTGTACCGAGCCCCGGTTGCAAGCTTGTTTGCTTGGTTGGGTGTTCACTCTGTAGGACGTGACTGTTCTGGAGTTAATTTCGGTGATACCTAAGGGTGGTATTCTGCTGCATAGCAGAGTCCACTTGGGCGCTTAGAGTACACATTTTAGAAACATGAGTGTCACACTTGCTCCATTCGGCCTCATACTTATCTGTCATGGTTTGCAGGTCTTGAGTGCGGAGCGAGAGATTCAGTGATGAGATTTCCTCCACTTGCTTAGAGACAATTTTGTCCATATTCCTCACCTGGGTTCTCTCATCATTAATTTGGTCAGTGACTTCAATGAGTTCCTTTGTTTTGTCATCCAACTTGGTCATTGTGTTCATTAACTTTATTGGGATTCGTTCTCTTTCTATTCTAATGAAAACGGTATTGTCCGGTTGAAATATTATTGAATATTTATGATAAAAAGATCCTAAGGTGTAACGATTGTCTGTGGTGGAAGAAGGTGAGGACCAAAGCGCAGCGTGGTAAGTGTTCATATTTTTTATAAAATAACTGAACACTGAACAAAACAATAAATGACAAACGAACAGTCCCGTAAGTTGAATGGAAAAAACACTAAACAGGAAATAATCACCCACAAAACACAGGTGGGAAAAGGCTATCTAAGTATGATTCTCAATCAGAGACAACGAACGACACCTGCCTCTGATTGAGAACCATACCAGGCCAAACACAAAACCACAACATAGAAAAAATAACATAGACTACCCACCCCAACTCACGCCCTGACCAATCTAAAACAAAGACATAACAAAGGAACTAAGGTCAGAACGTGACATAAGGTTTATTATAAACATCGTTTGACATGTTTCTACGAACTTTAATGGAACTGTTTTTACTTTTTGTCTGGATGTTGGGAGCGCGGTTTGTGCCTTTGGATTACTGAACTAAACGCGCAAACAAAATGGAGGTATTTGGACATAAAGAGAGACTTTATTGAACAAAACAAACATTTATTGCGTAACGTGGTGTTGTGTCTCTGGCTATGCCGGATTAAGTGATATGACATGCTATTCTGTAAAATCCTTTCTCCGTAATTAATATTACCTGATTGAGCTAATCATGTAAATGTAATTAACTAGAGAGTCGGGGCACCACAAAATAATATTTATAGAGTTGTTATCTTCCAACTAAACTCTTAACTTTTTATGGCTGCAGGGGCAGTATTGAGTAGCTTGGATGAAAAGGTGCCCATTGTAAACGGCCAGCTCCTCAGTCTCAGTTGCTAATATATGCATATTATTATTAGTATTGGATAGAAAACACTCTAAAGTTTCCAAAACTGTCCAAATATTGTCTGTGAGTATAACAGAACTGATATTGCAGGCGAAACCATGAGGAAAATCAAAACAGGAAGTGGCTTCTATTTTGAAAACTCCATGTTACATAGCCTCCCTTTGCTCCATTTAAAGGGATATGAACCAGATTCCTTTTCCTATCGCATCCTCAAGGTGTCAACAGTCTTCAGACATAGTTTCAGGCTTTTATTTTGAAAAATGAGCCAGAACGATAACATCGCGTCAAGTGGTCACATGAGTTTTGCTCGCGCAACAGAATTTGGACAGCCATTGTTTTCCCCTCTCCTACTGTAGAAGACATTTGCGGTTGATATATATTATCGATTATATATTTTAAAAACAACCTGAGGATTGATTATAAAAACATTTGACATGTTTCTGTGGACATTATGGAAACTATTTGGAATTTTCATCTGCGTTGTCGTGACCGCTCTTTCCTGTGGATTTCTGAACATAATGCGACAAACAAACGGAGGTATTTTGGATCTAAAAATAATCTTTATGGAACAAAAGGAACATTTGTTGTGTAACTGGGAGTCTCGTGAGTGAAAACATCCGAAGATTATCAAAGGTAAACAATTAATTTGATTGCTTTTCTGATTTTAGTGGCCGAGCTACCTGATGCTAAGTGTACTTAATGTTTATTGTGCGATCGATAAACTTACACAAACGCTTGGATTGCTTTCGCTGTAAAGCATGATTTCAAAATCTGACACGACAGGTGGATTAACAAAAGGCTAAGCTGTATTTTCCCATATTGCACTTGTGATTTCATGAATATAAATATTTATAGTAATATTTATTGTATGTAGCGCTATGCTATTCAGCAATAATATTGTTGATGACACTTATCCCGATATCAGGATTGCAGCCATAACAAGTTAAAGACCTAGTAATATTTTACATCAATATCAGTCAATATTAATCGTCACCTTAATTCAGTCTCATCTGAAAGTTGTAAATTATTGGTTATCTTCACGAACCGTGGCTAACAAGTTGAATCAGCAATAAAAAATTGGGTTAAATTATTTATTTACTAAATACCTAAGTAATCACACAGAATTACATATACAAAGAATGAATCCTACCTTAATTACAAATTACGTCATAAAGGAAAACGTCCCTAGCGGGCGGAACAGATATGACAGCTGGTCACACAAAAGGAAAAGGACTGGGTTTTGAATGAAAGCGCGGGAAGACTGAGGACCAAAGGAATTTGGTCTCTGATCGGACCTTGTAAAGCTATGCTATCGTAAATACAGAATCTTATGCATTTTAAATAACCGCCCATTTGGAAAAGGAAAATGCAATAAATATTTACTCTGAGCAGTTCTTCAATAGGTTGATCGTAGATGGAAGGCAGTGTTGCCCAACAGAGATCTCCCATGTCCTTTTAAGAATATGTCTTGTGGTTGAATGGATACGTTGTTGTACCATCGTGTGTTTGGTAGAGAGATACTTTGTCCGTCCTTTCCTAACCCACGTCTACAGCTGCTGCTGCTCACTCAACGGCTAGGAGGTATCAATTCTTTAGTGAATAAGAGTTCAAAGTTCATACCAAGTTGCCATACTTTAAGCTCACACTAAAGTTGGCTTAGTTCTGTAGTTTGATATTAGCCCTTTTAACGTATGGACCGTCGTCCTCAAGTCCTGGGGAACACAAATGTAAAATAAAGGCTTATGGTGGTAGGGAGAGAAGGGCGTGTTTCATAGTTCACAACCAATGTCTGTCCACATGGGCGGGGCCACTGAGTTGAGCCTAGTTCACTTATGAAAACCAATTCTCTCATTTAGAAGCTACAATTACATTTCATCTGTTCACAAATAGTTTCATATTTAAACATTTAAATTGCACAACAATTCCATGTGAATCTGATAACTATAATGTGTAGACTTTCCAATATACAGTTTATGTCATCCTATCATCAGAAATAATGTCTCAGATGACAACTAATCTGAAATCATATTCCTTAAGTACCAACGCATATTTTCAACTGGTTGGATTACCGAAATATGGTTCTGTTAACCACCCTTTTGATGTTACCCGACTCTCTATGTTAACAAAGGGCTTTCCAAGAGTCACTCTGTAGAGTAGAGTGAGGAAAGGGATTTATGGGGGTCATAAACCTCACCAACATGCCAATGTCATGGCACCGCTAACTAGCTAGCCATTTCACATCGGTTACACTCACCCCCCTTTTGACCTCATCCTTTTCTGCAGCAACCAGTGATCCGGGTCAACAGAATCAATGGAACAGTTTTGCTTCCGTCCATCTCCTCGCCCCTACCTGGGCTCGAACCAGGGACTTTCTGCACACATCAACAACTGACTGACACCCACAAAGCATCGTTACCCATCGCTCCACAAAAGCCGCTGCACTTGCAGGGCAACGGAAACAACTACTTCAAGGTCTCAGAGCAAGTGACGTCACCTATTGAAACGCTATTAGCGCGCACCCTGCTAACTAGCTAGTCATTTCACACAGGTTACACTCACCCCCTTTTTTACATGTGTGTTTATTGAAACGACCAATGTATTTACCAATTGACCCTGCCCACAACTACAGCAAATGCTGACAAACAACTTCAACTCAAAAGATACACTATATGTACAAAAGTATGTGGCACACATTCAAATTAGTGCATTTGGCTATTTCAGCCACACCCGTTGCTGAAAAGTGTATAAAATAGAGCACACAGCCATGCAATCCTCATAGGCAAACATTGGCAATAGAATGACCTTACTGAAGAGCTCAGTGACTTTCAAGGTGGCATCGTCATAGGAGCCACCTTTCAAACAAGTAAGTTCGTCAAATTTCGGCCCTGCTAGAGCTTCCCCGGTCAACTGTAAGTGCTGTTATTCTGAAGTGGAAACATCTAGGAGCAACAATGGCTCAGCTGCGAAGTGGTAGGCCACACAAGCTGACAGAACAGGACCACCGAGTGTTAAAAATTGTCTGTCCTCGGTTGCAACGCTCACTACCGAGTTCCAAACTGCCTCTGGAACCAACGTCAGAAGGAGCTTTATGAAATGGGTTTCCATGGCCAAGCAGCTGTACACAAGCCCAAGATCACCATGCCCAATGCCAAGCATCGGCAGGAGTGGTGTAAAGCTCGCCGCTGTTGGACTCGCTGCCATTAGAGCAGTGGAAACGGGTTCTCTGGAGTGATGAATCACACTTCACCATCTAGCAGACAAATATGGGTTTGTGGATACCAGGAGAACGCTACCTGCCTGAATTCATAGTGCCAAATGTAAAGTTTGGTGGAAGAGGAGTAATGGCTTGGGGATGTTTTTTATGGTTTGGGCTAGGTTCCTTTGTTCCAGTGGAAGGAAATCTTAATGCTACAGCGTACAATGACATTCTAGATCATTATGTGCATCCAACTTTGTGGCAGAAGTGAGATCCATACAGAAATTGTTTGTAGTGATTGGTGTGGAAGAGCTTCAATTGGCCTGCACAGAGCCTTGACCTCAACCCCATCGAAAAACATTTGGAATGATTTGGAACACCGACTGTGAACCAGACCTAATGGCCCAACATCAGTGCCCGACCTCAGTAACGCGCTTGTGGTTGAATGGAAGCAAGTCCCCACAGCAATTTCCCAACATCTAGTGGAAAGCCTTCCCAGAAGAGTGGCTGTTATAGCAACTAAGGCGTGACCAACTCCATATTAATGCCCATGATTTTGGAATGAGATGTTCGTTGAGCAGGTGACCAAATACTTTTGGCCATGTAGTGTACATAGAATTGCAATACATATCGTATTTGCAGCTAAGTATTGTGATAACATTGTATTTTGAGGTCCCTGGCAATTCCCAGCAATAGTAATAATGTGTACCCTCCCCATCCCACTCTCTCCATCCTTCCATCCCTCTTTCCCTCTATCTGTCTCTCAGTCCGTATCTGTTGACTGGTCTGTATTAGGGAGTAACTCATCTCTGAGCTGACACAAGTCTACTGGGCTCAGTTAAGGATCCAAGCCATGAATAAATGAATAAAACAAATGATAATAAGATAGTTCCTTTTATTTAGAACACTCACTGTGTGTGTTTGTGTGTCTGCCATCAGAACGTGCCATTACAATTTTAGCACTTCTTGTGAAATCCCTAATTTAGTCCATCGACCACTGAATTTGCATAGTCTGCATTCATATTTCATATATTAAATGATAATATTAAATGTGTTGGTTCGATAGCACAGTTGAGTAGACACTATGCATAAACCTTCCGGTTTTTGGCAGTGCTTCTCCAATCAGAGTCAGGAGGACAGGAGTGTTGCAGATTAATAATTCTGTCTGCCTGTTTATTTAGATTTCACACCGCTGGTGTCTCAGTGCACAGAGCGTCATATCAAGGTGGCTGTACTGGTACTTTGGCCCAGGGTTTCAATCTTAAATCAGGGCTGCGTATTCCTCTCCTCTACGCCCCTCTCCTTGTCATTATTTATGTAGTAGACTGCTAGTCTGTCTCTGTTTTAACATTTGGGTAGATTGTGCTCTCACTTTTACAATTCATATCATATTTCTTTTTACTACCCCAACACAGACACACTGGAGTTATGACCAGAGAACCTGCGTACACACTCTTTCTCTCCCCCTTCTCTCGCTTTCCCTCTCTCCCTCTGTTTCTCTCAAGCAGTGATCACGCTACAAATCCTCCTCCACTTCGGTCACTTTGTAAATCTGTCTCTGTCCATCTATCTCTCGATCCTCCCCCTAGATGTGGGAATGTGATTCAACAGATGTCAGTGTGATTGAAACAATCAATAGAGATTAGTACGACACTCATATCAGCCGTGGTGCTATAGATCTGTACTTCATTAGTCTGATAAAACACATACACTTAAAGTTCTGTCGCTCTGTGCTCCTGTCTCATGTCTTTAATTGTACGAGTGATTAGGTGGCGCAGGTGCTCCCCTGCCGTCAGAGGGAAGGTCAGAGATGTCTTGTGTGTGTGTGTGCGTGCGTGCATGTTTGCAAGTCAGTGAGTGTATGTCCCTGCACAAGTCTGACGTGTCTGGATTGATTAAGACAGAGCCAACGAGTTCAGCCATACCAATGAGCCCAGTGCTGCTCCTCACTCAATCAGAGGAGACATATAATAGACCAATCCTCAGAGGACAGATTACACAGCCGCTAGGCCTGGCTCTCGCTCTAACGCCGGGTGAGAGGGAACATACACACTGGCACAGTCATGCACACACACACACACTTACACACACAAGCACACACAAACTCACACACACACTCACGCACGTACGCATGCACACACACTCAAAGGTCCAGTCCCGCATAGCTTCTTTACCAGAGATGATATGAGTCATGCAGTTAGTCATATGAGCCATACATAAACACAATGGATTGTATTAACTCCATAACACTTAGTGAGTAGTGAGATCTCAAAGTGTGTTACATGTACAGGGATTCTCTGTAGTACTAAACAGTTATAGCTACTCATATGGTCATATATTTGTCAATTTTGATGTGATAACCTGAAGTATTGGGACTCTCAACACATTGTTTCATCAATGGAACATTCATGAGCTCAATGTTTATCTCATCTGTCACTCGTGTATGTACTGCTTGGATCTTGAACAAAGTGAATATGTTTTGAATGAATCTATCACCTGTCTAGTTTATGACTACCTCCTACAGGTATCTTTAGTGCTATCAATCAACCACACTGATGGAACACCCTCAGTACAATCAACTCTCAGGTTGTCATAGTGAAGCTGCTGATGCACCTATTGCCATGGACCCCTGCCCCCGCCAGACTTGTGTGAGTAGGGGATTGTTTGTCGGGTGTCTGGAGTACAGTGTCAGGGATAGGGCAAGGGTCACTGTCACGTATTCCCCCGGTACTGCTGCTGATTTCATGCACCAGCTCCATCATGTACCAGCTCTGTAGGTCTACATCACCAGCTTCTAGGAGTCATTGAACTTTTTCATTACGCACATCTGCTTCCCATTCCTCCTGATTAGCAATTGTATATATGTACCCTCTGTTCACCATTGTTTTGTTGGTTATTGTTCCCATGTCCGTTGGTCTGTGAGTACCTGTGCTTTGTTATTTCGACTTAAGTGCTGCGTGTATTGTGCACTTGTTAGTGCGGGTCTCACCCGTGTAGTGCATTGCGGGTCTCGTCCTGTGTATTTATTAGAGGTTTTAACTCACATTTTTGTTTGGGTTACATCCCTGTGTTTTTGTATACGTGTTTGTTTTGGACTTCGTCCCCGTGCCTTTTCATGGCATGTTGTATATTTTGCGTGGAGTATTAAACCACCCTATTACGAATTCCTGCGCCTGTCTCCAATCATTTATACAATGTGACAGTCACCCTGCAGCTGTTATTGCTAATTGGTTGTGATGAGTACAGCTCTCTCATACTGTGTCAGAAGTGTTCAAATCATAAATGCATTTCTTAATATGCATTTAGGAAAATTTTATTTTTGGCCACATTTGTCATTACTGTATGCATCCTCATGCATTTCCTTATTCCTCTTTCGTGGCTGGCTACATTCTTTTCCACAGTAGTGTAACAGTCAGTATGATTAGAATGAAGAGAATAGAACATAGACATTGGTATAAAGAGGGGGTGAGTTATTGCGGCGGCCATTAGGGTCTACCTGGATGTGGGAGACTTTAACAGAACTCATTAATAAGAGGGAAAGTAGCTGAGACTCAAAGTGGCGTGTCCTATTAGTGGAACTTAAACAGTAGGAGAATCATCGTTTATCCAACGGGGGCTTTGGCCTGGCTATGTGACTGTCAACCTGCCTGCCTGGGGAGACACTCAACGGAGAGAAAACCGCCAAGAAACAAGTATTATTCCTCCACACTGCTAATTTTCCCAGACTCATCCTATTTGCATTAATCAGTTCCAACTAAAGTTGACTTGCTCTTTCACATGGTGTGCAGTGCCTTGCAAAAGTATTCATCCCCCTTAGCATTTTTCCTATTTTGTTGCATTACAACCTGTCATTTAAATTTCATGTAATGGACATACACAAATAGTCCAAATTGGTGAAGTGAAATTTAAAAAAGAACTTGTTTCAAAAAATAAAAAATAAATAAATGGAAAAGTGGTGCGTGCATATGTATTCACCCCCTTTGCTATGAAGCCCCTAAATAAGATCTGGTGCAACAAATTACCTTCAGAAGTCACATAATTAGTTAAATAAAGTCCACCTGTGTGCAATCTAAGTGTCACATGATCTCAGTATATATACGCCTGTTCTGAAAGGCCTCAGTCACCACAAAGCAAGGGGCACCACCATGAAGACCAAAGAGCTCTCCAAACAGGCCAGGGACAAAGTTGTGGAGAAGTACAGATCAGGATTGGGTTATAAAAAAATATTCCAAACTTTGAACATCCCACGGAGCACCATTAAATCCTTATTAAAAAATAGAAAGAATATGGCACCACAACAAACCTGCCAAGAGAGGCCCGCCCACCAAAACTCACAGACCAGGCAAGGAGGGCATTAATCAGAGAGGCAACAAAGCGACCAAACGTAACACTGAAGGAGCTGCAAAGCTCCACAGTGGAGATTGGAGTATCTGTCCATAGAACCACATTAAGCCATACACTCCACAGAGCTGGGCTTTACGGAAGAGTGGTCAGAAAAAAAGCCATTGCTTAAAGAAGAAAATAAGCAAACACATTTGGTGATCGCCAAAAGGCATGTGGGCAACTCCCCAAACATGTGGAAGAAGGTACTCTGGTCAGATGTGTCTAAAATGTAGCTTTATGGCCATCAAGGAAAACGTTATGTCTGGCGCAAACCAAACACCTCTCATCACCCCGAGAACATCATCCCCAGTGAAGCATGGTGGTGGCAGCATCATGCTGTGGGGATGTTTTTCCATCGGCAGGAACTGGGAAACTGGTCAGAATTGAAGGAATGATGGATGGCTCTAAATACAGGGAATTTCTTGAGGGAAACCTGTTTCAGTCTTCCAGAAATTTGAGACTGGGTCGGAGGTTCACCTTCCAGCAGGACAATAATCCTAAGCATACGGCTAAAGCAACACTTGAGTAGTTTAAGGGGAAACATTTAAATGTCTTGGAATGGCCTAGTCAAAGCCCAGACCTCAATCCAATTGAGAATCTGTAGTATAACTTAAAGATAGCTGTACACCAGTGGAACCTATCCAACGTGAAGGATCAGGAGCAGTTTTGCCTTGAAGAATGGGTGTGGCTAGATGTGCCAAGCTTATAGAGACATACCCCAAGAGACTTGCAGCTGTAATTGCTGGAAAAGGTGGCTCTACAAAGTATTGACTTTGGGGGGGGTTAATAGTTATGCATGTTTTAATCTTATTTCTTGTTTGTTTGATAATAAAAAATATTTTTCATTTTCAAAGTGGTAGGCATGTTGTGTAAATCAAATGATACAACCCCCCCCCCAAAAAACAATTTTAATTCCAGGTTGTAAGGCAACAAAATAGGAAAAATGCCAAGGGGGGTGAATACTTTTGCAAACCACTCTATATATACAATGATTTGTTCTCTGAGCTGTGGGGGTTTAGACAGAAATATACAAGATGACACTGATCCAGCTGTTTTTTTAACTTGTTGTAATTTAAATGTATGAAAAAGGTATTACACTCTCAGAAAAAAAACTAAAATGGTTCATTTTTATTTATTTATTTTTATTTCACCTTTATTTAACCAGGTAGGCCAGTTGAGAACAAGTTCTCATTTACAACTGCGACCTCGTCAGGTTAAAGCAAAGCAGGCGACAAAAACAAGTCAGAGTTAAACATCAGCTATCCCTGTGGAGAACCCTTTGAAGAACCCTTTTGGGTACGAAGTAGAACCCTTTTGGTTCCAGGTAGAACCTTTTCTGAACCCTTCTTTAAAGGGTACTCCCACAGGGACAGCCGAAGAACCAATTTGGAACCTCTTTTTTTTCTGAGAGTTTAGGCTGTCAGGGCCACTGTGAGTGGTGACGTTTGATGGCATAGGTGTTGGGTATTGGGTGTTGTATAAGGGCTCTGTTTTTAAGGCAATCTCTAATGACGCCCTATTCCCCATATACACTGATTATACCAAACATTAGGAACACCTTCCTAATATTTAGTTGCACACCCCATGCTGGCACGTTGACTCCAATGCTTCCCACAGTTGTGTCAAGTTGGCTGGATGTCCTTCGGGTGATGGACCACTCTTGATACACATGGGAAACTGTTGAGAGTGAAAAACCCAGCAGCATTGCAGTTCTTGACACAAAGAGTTGCGCCTGGCACCTATTACCATACCCAGTTCAAAGACACTTTTTTGTCTTGCCCATTCACCCTCTGAATGGCACACAATCCATGTCTCAATTGTCTAATGGGCTAAAAAGTTTAATTTATCCTGTCTCCTCCCCTTCATCTACACTAATTGAAGTGGAGGTAACAAGTGATATCAGTGATATGGATCCTAGCTGTCACCTGGATTCACCTGGTCAATCTATGTCATGGAAAGAGCAGGTGTTCATAATGTTTTCTATACTCAGTGTAGTGCACTACTTTGTACACATTATACATAAAATACACTCTCAGAAGTTGTAGTTAGTACCAAAAAGGGTCATTCAATTTGTCCCTGTAGGGCAGGGGTCCCCAATTATATTCAGTCATGAGACGATTTTTCCTTGAGCAGATGGTCGGGATGCCGGGAACATAGTTATAAATAATTTATACAATGCAAATTTACCACAAGAATCCCAAATTGATATAGTATTGGACAAAAACTGTATAATTTCAAACCTTGATAATATTGGGATAATATGTCACATTTTTTAAATACAGCACAACACAAATACTCAAGAAAAACAATTACATTCTTCAATAAGAAGGTCCCCAATCAATATTTTTAATTTGCCCGAGGGGCACCAGAACATCCTATTGTAATGTATTTTGTAGTTTGTTCCAGCAATGAAGTGCTTTAAAACTAAAAGCAGATTTACCTAGTTCGGTGGAGATCTGAGGTACATCAAGAGTTAATCAACCTTGTGAATGGGTTTGGTATCTCATGTTTTTATATTTTACCAGCAAAGTGAGGTAAGTCTGAAGCTTGTGTAGTAGAGCATTGTAAACAAAAATGGAATGATGAAGTGATCTACAGGACTTTAATGAGGACCAGCCAACCTTTTGACACAGGATGCAGTGATGAGTATTACAACTGTCATCTGTGATAAAGCGAAGGACGCTATGGTAGACGGCATCCAAAGGTTTAAGAGTAGGGGTTTCTGCAATCTGGTAAATGGTGTCACTATAGTCAAGAACAGGTATAAAAGTTGACTTAACAATCTGCTTCCTGCTGTTTAGGGAGAGGCAAGATCAAGTTGTCATGACGTTGCCCTCTTTGGGTATAGCAAGCCCCATCCCCCTCTCCCTGCCTCCCCCTTGCCTCCTTCAACTAGGCTGCTGTAGTCAGAGAGAGGTCGTACATTTTCTGAGAAGACCCTGCCACATGGCCACATAGTATAAGAGGCTGAGTAAATTTTCATAGAGCACAAAGGAATTTCTTCCACCTCACAGAACTTGAGGTACGAACAAATGTAATGTTCCGGAGAAAGATTGGTGAAGAATCCAGCTGCGAACTGGTCTGTTTGTTACAATTTGGGGAAGCTCATAGAAGACGGTGTATGGACCATGGACCAAGACGGTGTACATTACCATAACGCTGTTTATGTAATAGCCTCAGATATGAGGTTTACATCTAATTGTTGTATACGATGAATGAGTGAATATGATACTGTTTGTAAAATGTGTAATATGATTTTGGACTGTGTTAATGAAGGAAAATACAATTCCCTTTTGATATGAACTAAACCAGAGGACCGCCCCTGAGCCCAGTTAGGGTCAGACATCCTGGGACAGCCCTTTTTCCGAATAAAACCCAACTTTGAGAAATTATCACCAGACCATGTTTTTCTCCATTAGGAGAGGACGAAGGTTGTAGACCATTGCTGAATCTTTTAACCATACCACGTGGTTAAACTCTTAGACTATCGATACCGTCAGAATAAGAACAAGTCTTTGATATTAATTACTAGTCTGCAGCTAGGAATTCGGTATCATTAAACGCGAAGAACGACAACCGCCGAAGCACCCATACTATAACGAAACGAATGAATGTCACTGAACTATCCACTATAACCACACAGAGAGAGAGAGGGAGAGAGACGGACAATTCTACAAAAGAAACAACTTTTCACCATCGATCAAGACGACACACTGAGCGTAAATATATATATTGATTGCAATTTTTCCCGAATGAGTGAGCGTTCATGTGCAAAGGATTAGCATTTCAATTGTTATAATTATCACTCTGGGGTGACTTCTTAGTCGACCCCCACTTCCCCTTTTGTTTAACAAGCCGCAATGCCGGTTTAGCCCACTAGGGCACATTCTCCTATCATTTCATGTAACCATATTTACTGTTTGTTTATGCATTTCTGTGAATTAATTAGTTAGTAATAAATAAATAAATGATTAAAGACAATTGATGTATGGATGATTTTTATTTAATTTTACCTTTATTTAACCAGGCAAGTCAGTTAAGAACAAATTCTTATTTTCAATGACAGCCTAGGAACAGTGGGTTAACTGCCTGTTCAGGGGCAGAACGACAGATTTGTACCTTGTCAGCTCGGGGGTTTGAACTTGCAACCTTCTGGTTACTAGTCCAACGCTCTAACCACTAGGCTACCCTGCCGCCCCATGACTCATAGTGAAGACTGGGTTCGTGCAGATAGCCAACAATTTACGACGTTTGGAATGAGACTAACGTGAGGTAAAGTAAATAATTTATTAATCAGAGCACTATGGATCAGATATCTGAAAGGTTATATATTAGGAAATTATAACCTTGTAATCTGAATATTTTTCCTTGGTGCCCCGACTTCCTAGTTAATTACAGTTACATGATAAATCAGTTGATCGCGTAATACTAATCACAGAGAATCACAGAAAATCTTTGATAAAAACTATAAGTCTTAAATTTAATGATAGTAAAGACACGACATAGTTCTAAAAAAGAAGGCATTATAAATGGTCCTGTGTGGCTCAGTTGGTAGAGCATGATGCTTGCATCGCCAGGAGTTTGGGTTTGATTCCTGGGAAATCCATATGTAAAATGTATACATGCATGACTAAGTTTCTTTGGACAAATGTGTCTGCTAAATGGCATATATTAAATCTTAGCTTTTTAACTATCTCATCTGTATGTTTTTTCAACATTAAATCTTTGTCAATCCAAATGCAGAGATATTTATAGGCAGGAACTTGATCGATAGGAGAACCATCCAATGAATAAATATGTTGTCCATCTGATTTTTTTTTTTGCGCAAATTACAGAACATACCTATATTTAGTCTTCACCGCATTAAGTACAAGTTTTAAAACAACCAGGGCTTTCTGTAAAGTAATACGGTCAGATTGCAGCTCTAACAGCCTGGCCAACAGTTGTGGCTATGGCATACATACAGTGCATTCGGAAAGTATTCAGACCCCTTGACTTTTTCCAAAAAAAATTCTGAAATATCACATTTACATAAGTATTCAGACTCTTTACTCAGTACTTTGTTGAAGGAACTTTGACAGTGATTACAGCCTCAAGTCTTCTTGGGTATGACACTACAAGCTTGGCACACCTGTATTTGAGGAGTTTGCCCCATTCCACTCTGCAGATCCTTTCATGTTCTGTCAGGTTGGATGGAGAGTGTCGCTCCACAGCTATTTTCAGGTCTCTCCAGAGATGTTCGATTGGGTTCAAGTCTAGGCTCTGGCTGGGCCACTCAAGGACATTCAGAGACATGTCCCGAAGCAACTCCTGTGTGCTCAGGGTCATTCGAAGGTGAACCTTCGCCCCAGTCTAAGGTCCTGAACGCTCTGGAGCAGGTTTTCATCAAGGATCTCGCTGTACTTTGCTCCATTCATCTTTCCTTCAATCCTGACTAGTCTCCCAGTCCCTGCCGCTGAAAAACATCCCCACAGGATGATGCTGCCACCACCATGCTTCACCGTAGGGATGGTGCCAGCTTTCCTCCAGAGATGATGCTTGGCATTCAAGCCAAAGAGTTGGTTTCATCAAACCAGTGAATCTTGTTTCTCATAGTCTGAGAGTCGTTTAGGTGTCTTTTGGCAAACTCCAACCGGGCTGTTATGTGCCTTTTAATGAGGAGTGGCTTCCGTCTGGCCCCTCTACCATAAAGGCATGATTGGTGGATGCTGCAGAGATGGTTGTCCTTCTGGAAGGTTCTCCCATCTCCACAGAGGAACTCTGGAGCTCTGTCAGAGTGACCAACGGGTTTTTGGTCTCCCTGACCAAGGCCCTTCTCCCCTGATTGCTCAGTTTGACCAGGCGGCCAGCTCTATTTACCACAGGTGGACTGTAGAAACATTTCAAGGATAATTAATGCAAACCGGATGCACCTGAGCTCAATTTCGAGTCTCATAGCAAAGGGTCTGAATACTTATATAAATATGGTATTTCTGTTTTTCATTTTTAATACATTTGCAAAAATGTCTAAAAACCTGTTTTTGCTTTGTCCTCATTTGTCATTGTGTGTAGATTGATGAGAAAAATAAATATGTAATCAATTTTAGAATAAGACTTTAACGTAAAACAAAATGTGGAAAAAGTCAAGTGCTCTGAATACTTTCTCAATGCACTGTAACAGAGTCGTCTGCATGCCGATTAATCTTACAAGTTAACAGATAGACCAATATTATTTATATAAATAGTAAAGAGAAAAGGTCCCAATACCGACCCTTGCGGTACACTTTTTGTAATATCTAGGAAACTAGACTTGACACCATCTGATATCACGTATTGACAGATCATTCTCAAACCATTTGCAAGAAGCCTGATTCAGGCCTATTTCAGTCAGCCTCTGAATGAGAATGTAATGGTCAACCAGTTCAAATGCCTTGGAAAGGTCTATAAATAAGGGAGCTCAATGGTTTTTATGATCTAAGCAATTTAACACATAATCTAGAACAAGAATACCAGCTAAAATGGTGCTATGTCCACACTGGTGCACATTTAGAATAGAATGAGAAGTTTAAAAAGTTGTTAGCTGAGTGTTGGCCAGGAGTCTAAAACTTTGGAAAAGCAAGATAACTTTGAAATTGGACTGTATTTATTTAAGTCAGAAGGCTCTCCTCCTTTGTGTAGTGGGAGGAGATGCTTTCCAGATTTTAGGGATAACACCAGAAACAATTGTCAAGTAAAATTATAGGTTAATTACTCTGCAATATGTGGGGCAGAGAGCTACAGTACGAAGGAATCAAGTACGAAGTACATTATAGATATAAAATGGTTGAAATGTAAAAAATTAGGAAAACTTGAACAGATTTTTTAATTTGTTACAATAACAGATTATTGGGCTAAAACAAGAAACCCTGTTCCAGTCACAAAACAAACAAACAAACAAAAAACATGCAAAAATAGCTTTCCTTTTTTTTTTGCTACTGGCAAACCTCTTTTTGTAGACCAGGCCGGGTATGAATTCATCGCTGAAAAACAGGAAGAGAAAATAGGTGAGGCAATTCAACTTATTAGTTCGTGAAATGTGGTAAATAAATCAATGATTAAATTATGAATACATCATGCAAAAATATGTTTTTTTTACTTCATACGTTACTATAGTTCATGTCCATAAAAATGTTACGTCCACGCCTGGGTTTAATGAGTATACAATGTTGCAGATGGGACTGACACTACTAACGATTCTACCTGAAAGGTGCATTTCATACTTCTTGGAGGAATGTATAATATTATACGTGTTACTCTGTGCTTGTTTTGTCTTAATGACTAAGGTTAGGAGAACTAACGTAGCAGGTAAGGATTGGATTAAGGTTAGTAGAAGGCTAAGAGTTAGCTAAAATTCTACAGTTGTCTGCAACATGACTCGAACACGCAACCTTTGGACTGCTAGACGGTCTTGGTATTCCGTCCGATCCTCCCTGACCAACCTCCCTAATTTTGATTTTGTATTAAGTAACCAGACTACTATTCCATTTGTAACTTAAAGGGACATTTAAAACTTTTTCAACTTCATATTCATCCTTTCCAGCACCACCATCAGCATACTATTTGAAAATGTTGTTATATTAAGGTGAGGGTGATCAACAACATGCCACTAATCTGAATGATTTTCTTGCGGAATCGGCACAATAGCGGTTGCGGTAGTACAAATAAAGTGATGACCCTGGGTGATGGGTGTCTTAGCATCTCTCCCAATTGAGATATCCCTTATTGGGATTCACAGCCGCTAGGGGAGTGGCACTTTTCCCACTTTCGTAACAAAAAGTATGGCTATCAACCTCACAATACCTTTCCAATTAATTTTTACTTTAAATATATTCTGCCAATACATACATTTATATTTATGAATCATAAAATAAAATAATCTAATCAATAGGTCTGTAAAGGACACCATATGGAGAGTAGTTCAATGTCACGACTCCTACCGAAGGTCGCTCCCCTTCCTGTTCGGGTGGCACTCGGTGGTCGTCGTTACCGGCCTACTAGCTGCCACTGATCCCTTTTCCCCTTTCTGTTTATTGGTTTCACCTGTTTTTGTGTGTAAGCTGATTAGTCGGGCTATGTTAGCCAGTAGGCCCGCCTGCTCTTTGTGTGGGATTGTTTTGTGTTGCTCTGAGCACGTTCGATGTTGACGTGTTTCGTTCGTGGGTTTTTCTCCGGACTGTTTGAGTCCCCGTGTTTGGGGCATTTGTTTTGTGTGCACCCTGTGTTTCGTGGGGTTGCTTATGTTCACCGTCTGTGCAATAAATAGCACTACGCTGTACTCTCTGCTTCCTGCGCCTGACTTCGCACCCACTATGCCCAGATCGTTACATTCAAATAGGTTAGTCTATAAAATAGAAGGCAACAGGCCTAATGAGCAGCATTTCATGGCATAGAAGAAAACATGGTGGATAGTGGTAGAGTGGGATGGTTCTTCACAACCATCACAGCAGTTTTATTTAAACTTTATTTAACTAGGCAAGTCAGTTAAGAACAAATTCTTATTTACAATGGCGGCCTATCAAAACGCAAAACGTCTCCTGCGGGGACGGGGGCTGGGATTAAAAATAAAATAAAAATATAGGACAAAACACACATCACGACGAGAGACAACACAACACTACATAAAGACAGACCTAAGACAACAACATAGCAAAGCAGCAACACATGACAACACAGCATGGTAGCAACACAACATGACAACAACATGGTAGCAACACAACATGGCAGCAGCACAACATGGTAGCAGCACAAAACAGGGTACAAACATTATTGGGCACAGACAACAGCACAAAAGGCAAGAAGTTAGAGAAAACAATACATCATGCAAAGCAGCCACAACTGTCAGTAAGTGTCCATGATTGAGTTTGAATGAAGAGATTGAGAACTGCCCAGTTTGAGTGTTTGTTGCAGCTCGGTCCAGTCGCTAGCTGCAGCGAACTGAAAAGATGAGCAACCCAGGGATATGCGTGCTTTGGGGACCTTTAACAGAATGTGACTGGCAGAACGGATATTGTATGTGGAGGATGAGGGCTGCAGTAGATATCTCAGATAGGGGGAAGTGAGGCCTAAGAGGGTTTTATAAATAAGCATCAACCAGTGGGTCTTGCGACATGTATACAGAGATGACCAGTTTACAGAAGAGTATAGAGTGCAGTGATGTGTCCTATAAGGAACATTGGCGGCAAATCTGATGGCCGAATGGTAAAGAACGTCTCGTCGCTCGAGAGCACCCTTACCTGCCAATCTATAAATTACTCCGTAATCTAGCATGGGTAAGATTGTCATCTGAATCAGGGTTAGTTTTGCAGCTGGGGTGAAAGAGGAGTGATTACGATAGAGGAAACCAAGTCTAGATTTAACTTCAGCCTGCAGCTTTGATATGTGCTGAGATAAGGACAGTATACCGTCTAGCCATACTCCCCAATACTTGTATGAGGTGACTACCTCAAGCTCTAAACCCTCAGAGGTAGTAATCACACCTGTGGGGAGAGGGGCATTCTTCTTACCAAACCACATGACCTTTGTTTTGGAGGTGTTCAGAATAAGGTTAAGGGCAGAGAAAGCTTTGTTGTAGAGCATTTAACACAAAATCCAGGGAGGGGACAGCTGAGTATAAGACTGCATCATCTGCATATAAATGGATGAGAGAGCTTCCTACTGCCTGAGCTGTGTTTTTGATGTAAATTGAGAAGAGCATGGAGCCTAGGATCAAGCCTTAGGGTAAATCCTTGGTGACAGGCAGTGGCTGATACAGCAGATGTTCTGACTTTATATACTGCACTCTTTGAGAGAGGTAGTTAGCGAACCAGGCCAAAGACCCCTCAGATACACCAATACTCATTATCCGGCCCACAAGAATGGAATGGTCTACCGTATCAAAAGCTTATGCCAAGTCAATAAAAATAGCAGCAAAATATTGCTTAGAATCAAGGGCAATGGTGACATCATTGAGGACCTTTAAGGTTGCAGTGACACATCCATAACCTGAGTGGAAACCAGATTGCATACCAGAGAGAATACTATAGACATCAAGAAAGCCAGTTAGTTGATTATTGACAAGTTTTTCCAACATTTTTGATAAACAGGGCAAAATAGAAATAGGCCTATAACAGATCTCCCCCAATGGGAACCTCCCCAGAGAGGAGTTTAAGGAGCTCCTTTAGCACCTCGGACTCATGCAGGGGAAAAAGAGGGAGGAGCATCGGAGCTTGTCACATTAGAAAGGGTGGGGGATGAGGAAATGTTGGACGGCAACGAGGCATGGCTGAGTCAAACAGGAATCCTGACTTAATGAAGTGGTGATTAAAAAGCCATGTGCTTCTTGTCAATAACAACCACATCATCAACTTTAAGGGACATGAGCAGCTGTGAGGAAGAGGGTTTTCCAGAACTTGGGGTTAGACCCACAGAGAGAGAACTGCTCCTTAAGTAACTAACTTTGGCCTTCCGGATAGCCTGAGTGTACTTATTTCTCATTTGCCTTAACAAGAGCCAGTCAGCAAGAGTATGCGTGGGCCGAGCATTTCGCCAAATGCTATTCTTGAGGTGGAGTAACTCTGCAAGATCACGGTCAAACCAGGGGCTGAACCTGTAGTTAATTCTCATTTTCTTTATGGGGCCGTGTTTTAAAAACATTTTAAAAAATTATATCACCTTTATTTAACCGGGTAGGCCAGTTGAGAACAAGTTCTCATTTACAACTGCGATCTGGCCAAGATAAAGCAAAGCAGTGCGACAAAAAAAACAACACATGGGATAAATAAACATACAGTCAATAACACAATATAAAAATCTGTATATAGTGTGTGCAAATTAAGTAGGTAAGGCAATAAATAGGCCAATAGTGGCAAAGAAAAATAAAGGTCCAAGCATCTTCAATAGAGGGGAACAAGCTGATTCTATACCATTTTACAGAGGCCAGTTCATGAAGGAAGGCTTGCTCATTAAAGTTTTTTAGCAAGCGTCTATGACAAATCAGGACAGGTTGTTTCACTGAGCAGCCATTACGAACACAGGCTGTAAAACAGTGATCACTAAGGTCATTAAAGAAAACACCAGACTGATCACTATCAGGGTTATTTGTGAACATCAAGGAGAGTAGCCTTTTCTGAGTGTTTGGAGTCATACCTTGTGGGATTGGTAATAATCTGAGAAAGATTTGGGGAGTCCCATTGCTTTAGGACTTGGTCAGGTGGTTTAAGCATGTCCCAGTTTAGGTCACCTAGCAGGACAAATTCAGACTTAGTGTAAGGGGCCAGGAGAGAGCTTAGGGCAGGTAGGGTACAGGCCGGTGCTGATGGAGGATGATAACACCCAGCAACAGACAACGAAGAGCTATTTGAAAGTGTAATGCTGAAAACAAGCAAATCAAATCGTTTGGGGACAGACTTGGTGGAGACAATCGAGCACTGAAGGTGATCCTTGGTAAAGATGGCCACTCCCCCACCCACACAGACAGCATGGTGAAGAAGGTGCCTCTTCAACCTCAGGCGGCTGAAGAAATTTGGCTTGTCACCAAAAACACTCACAAACTTTTACAGATGCACAATCGAGAGCATCCTGTCGGGCTGTATCACCGCCTGGTACGGCAACTGCTCCGTCCACAACCGTAAGGCTCTCCATAGGGTAGTTAGGTCTGCACAACGCATCACCGGGCCAAACTACCTGCCCTCCAGGACAGCTACACCACCCAATGCCACAGGAAGGCCAAAAAGATCATCAAGGACAACAACCACCCGAGCCACTGCCTGTTCACCCCGCTATCATCCAAAAGGTGAGGTCAGTACAGGTGCATCAAAGCTGGGACCGAGAGACTGAAAAACAGCTTCTATCTCAAGGCCATCAGACTGTTAAACAGCCATCACTAACATTTAGTGGCTGCTGCCAACATACTGACTCAAATCTTTAGCCACTTTAATAATAAAAAATTGGTTGTAATAAATGTATCACTAGCCACTTTAAGCAATGGCACTTTATATAATGTTTACATACCCTACATTAGTCATCTCATATGTATATACTGTACTCTATACGATCTACTGCATCTTGCCTATGCCATTCGGCTATCACATCCATATATTTTTATGTATATATTAATTTTTTATTTTTTATTTTTTTTTACCTCTTTTTCTCCCACAACCCAACCTAGCCGCACTGCTTCTTAACACAGCGAGCATCCAACCCGGAAGCCAGCCGCACCAATGTGTCGGAGGAAACACCGTGCACCTGGCAACCTTGGTAGTAGTTGTGAAATTGTTAGATTACTTGTTAGATATTACTGCATGATCGGAACTAGAAGCACAAGCATTTCACTACAATTGCATTAACATCTGCTAACCATCTGTATGTGACAAATAAAATTGGATTTGATTTTGATTTGATTCGGAAGATCTGTCTTGTCGAAAAAGGTTATAACCAGAAAGGTTAACATCAGCATTCAAAGCACTCTTTCTTAACCACGTCTCAGTAATGACCAACACATCTGGATTGGAGCTGTGAACCCACACTTTCAATTGATCCATTTTAAGTGATAAGCTTCTAGTGTTGACGTGCAGAAAGCCCTGGCTTTTACGGGAGCAGAAATCAGTGAAACAGATATCAGAGCACAAGTCAGAATTGGGGCTAGCAACAGTAGATGGGCCAGGGTGTACATGCACATTTCCAGATATCATCAACAGTAATACAATCAAGGCACGGCAGAGGACAGGGAGAGCACTGCAGTGTTGATTTATGACATTTGAATGTGCATTTGATGGCAACGAGATCATATTATACAGCAATTTCATCAGGTAACATGAATACAAAGCCGGCGAGAGGGGGTTAGATTAGGATGGGAGGCCAAAAGTCTGTGTAACCAATAGAGAGTCAGAATCCCGAGTGTGGGAACAAACATAGTATGTCCCACGGTTGGGGAAAAAAGAAAGTAAAGAACCCTTATTGATATGCAATTAACCATTTTGTGAAAATTGTTAAACATATAACCCTCATCTCTGACAAAGAGACTGTAGGGTGTCATTTATTCTACGGTATATTGTTAATCCCAGGCTGTTCTGGGGGTTGATAGGGCCGGGAGGATACAAGTATCGTGATACTCGTTAGTATCGTGGCAAGGAAACAAAGCAGCCCTAATGTTGGAAACAAACATCATTATGTTGTCATCTAGAGTCACATTCATTTATTTTCCAAGCTATAGCACACAATATTTTCAAATCAAATCAAATGTTTTGGTCACATACACATATTTAGCAGATGTTATTGCAGGTGAAGTGAAATGCTTGTGTTTCTAGCTCCAACAGTGCAGTAGTATCTAACAATTGATACAGCAGGTTTTTAAAGGACCAAAGAGTTTGGTCTGCTTTGTGTTTTCATTTTCCCTTTAGGAAAAAATATTGTGATTCTGGTATTGTCACAGGGTGGGATTTGTTCTATTGTGTATTGTTAATCCCAGGCTGATAGGTAGTAATAAACAGTTCAGTCTGTCTGTGTGTGTTTGTGATCAGATTACAAGGGACAGAAAGACAGACATACAGAGATCCTGTGGTGGAGGCCTCTGCCACAGCATAGTTATGAACCCTCTGGAGTGACTCACTGTGAATCTTGATTTGGAGATAACCAAATGGGGATGGGTGTCTGGCTTACCTCCTGCCATCTACCTCATGCTCCCTGTCACTTGGTTCCCCTGTCTCCTCTCTCTTTCCCCCTCTCTCTCTTCTCTTGTTCTCCATCTGTCTCTTCTCTCTTTATCATCCTGATTACTGTCTCTCAATTCCTCTCTTTCCTCTCTTTCTCTCTCTCATCAGTCTAAATGAATTCATTCTTCCCTGACACTTTGTCTTCCTTTTATCTTTTCCCTGAATCGTTCTCAATATGATAGAATTTACCATTTAAGTCTGTGAAAAATGCACATACGTCTTTTTCTCCTCACTCAAGTATATTTCAATATATCTCTGTATTGACACAGTCTGATCTATAGTTGAGTCATTCAATACCGACACAACAGCAATGGAACATCCTTTAGCCACAACACCAAGTTGAATATATTGGTTTGATGCCATATGGGTGAGTAGGGGCTCTCACAAGCCAATCTCATTATTTAAATTAGGATCAATACCATCAGGAAGTGGTCACAGTCCAAAAAAGCACATGTATGCACTCTGGATAAGAGCTCTGCTAAATTACTAAAATGTCAATGTAAAAAATGTCACTGTCACTAGCCATTGCTAACAAATACAATATTTTCTGTCACTCAGGATGTCATACGCCCACTAATTAAAGGCAAATAGCAATAATGGCATTCGAATAGGCTATCTATCATTGTGCAGGGGAATGAGTGAATCTCCCTCTCTCCACTAAATGAGAAACCGCTATATAACCCTACCTTTTAATTGTGAAAAGAAGGCCCTTCCTTTCAGACAATCAGTGGGTTTTTGATGGACATTTGGACTCTGGCTCCGCCCACTCTAACTCAGCGTGTTTTTAGTCATCAACAGAAGACAAGTTTGGCTGACGACCAAGTTTTCAGTATTTAGTTTAGAAGTCTTATGCATGCATCTGCAATGTTGGGGCTTTATTTTGTTAGGGACGGTTTATGATGATTACTGCATGCTACTGAAACCTGGTTAGTGTTGGTTATCTTGTTACATATGTAACTTATTTTTTCTCTCCCCAGTTGGTAGCATTGTTTACCTAATGCATATCGTCTAAGTACAGAATTGCCAGTTAATGTGACTATTGCATGGTTTATTTATTATTATTATGAGTATGATGTGCATGTTACTATTATGTAAAGAAAGTGTGTTATTTTTCAAGTAAGTTAGTAGAAGATTCTAGAAGGCATGGTGCGCGCTCGCATGCGCACTTGATTTATGGCCTATTAGATAAGCTCTTTAGCTGGCTGGAGAGAGGTCATTAATCGTGACTGGCAGCAGTAATTAGCCTCTCACTCTCAGCCAAGATGTTGACATCTTATCTGTTGTTTTGTGAATGTGTCTGCAATGGTATTCTTTCTAGGCTATGTAGCCTTCAGTTCCAATTGTATCGCTGCATTATTGCTGTTAATATGAACATATATTCTCCTTTCCTTCTAGAACCACAAGATCTCTTCTGATGGGGCTGTAGTGGAGCAGGTCGAGAGCTTCAAGTTCCTCAATGTCCACATCACACCATTGTGAAGAGGACACAACAACACCTCTTCCCCCTCAGGAGGCTGACCCTCAGATCCTCAAAAAGTTCTACAGCTGCACCATTGAGAGCATCTTGACTAGCTGCATCACTGCTTGGTATGGCAACTGCTTGGCATCCGACCGCAAGGCGCTACAGAGGGTAGTGTGTACGGTCCAGTACATCACTGGGGCCCGAGCTCCCTGCCATTTAGGACCTCTATACCAGGGGGTGTCAGAGGAAGGCCCTAAAAATGGTCAGACTCCAGCCACCCAAGTCAAAGACTGTTCTCTCTGCTACTGTATGGCAAGCGATACCGATGCACCAAGTCTGGAAGCACTGTGTATATACCCAAGTTATTGTTGCTCATTGTGTATTTATTCCTTGTGTTATTATTTTTCTCTCTTCATTGTTGGGAAGGGCCCGTAATTAAGCATTTCACTGTTAGTCTATACCTGTTTATGAAGCATGTGACAAATAACATTTTATTTTTGATGTGTGTGTGCAATTGTGTGGTGGTGACTAAAAGAATAAAACTCTACCATGGTCCTTCGAGACAAATTTTTACTTGGCTTCAGTGAAAATGTTCCAGTACCCAGAAGAAGAGCCATTTCCGTGCCCCAGGATGCAGACATGTTTTCCTGCCCTCCTAAGCCATATAGGGCTACACAAAACTGCCACTTCCCAAAAGATGAGCTGTGAGGCCACACGCACCTCTCTCATCCTACCGTCAACCAGCCCTGAACTAGGTCTCCTCAGTGGTCAGGGAGTGACCATAGCCTCTCCAGTTGGGAGCTGCAAGGAGACTGCGAGGAGCTGCTTTATGAACAGGAATAGCTCAGGAGGGATGTACTCTGGGTCCTCCCTACCCAAGTCACTGCCACAGGAGCACTGTTACCGCCACTACTCTCTTAACCGTCACCACTCTAGGCCCCCCCAGCGAGAGCCATCGTAGTGGGAGCGCCACTGCAGTCGATACTGCCCTAGTCGGCCTGGCTAGTCCCCTAAAAGACATTACTTCAGGCTTCCCTGGCCAGAGTATTCACTACCTCTACGGGACCATTGGTACTTCCACTACATCCAGAGGTGACCCAACTATTCACCAGATCTTCGTCGCTCCAAGCTACCCTGACTGTGCATCTACCAGAGCGTCGGGAACACCACCTCCCCTGAAGTGGTCTCCCGACCGATGTCCCTCTACCCCCCCCCCCCTCCCCCCCCCCCCCCCCCGGCTTGAGCCACCAGTGCGCCGGGTCCGCTTCTATTGTCCAGAGGGGCCTAGCTCTCCATCAGATCAAGATATAGTTAAGGAGACTTCCACTCCAGTTCTGGAGACATAGCCAGCCGCTGCCATTGGTTCTGTACTGGCTGCCGTTGCGGAGTCTTCTTCTTCTTCCAGTTGGGACCCCCTGCTGGTTGAGTTCCCTTCCCTCCCAGTAGGGTCAGAGTTCCCTTCCGTCCCAGTAGGGTCAGAGTTCCCTTCCCTCCCAGTAGGGTCGGAGTTCCCTTTCTTACCGGTAGGGTCTGAGTTCCCTTCCTTACAGGTAGGGTCGGAGTTCCCTTTCTTACCGGTAGGGTCTGAGTTCCCTTCCTTACAGGTAGGGTCTGAGTTCCCTTCCTTACAGGTAGGGTCTGAGTTCCCTTCCTGACTGGTAGGGTCAGAGTTTCAGTTTCCTGCCTACCTTGCAGGTGTAAAGTGTCCAGGCTTTGAGTGTCCTGCCCCTCAAGTATGTACAGTGTATCCTGCCCCAGCGGTAGGTCTAAAGTGTCCTACTTTCCTGGTAAGTCCAGTCTTCCTGGTAAGTTGTCCACCTCCCGCCCGGTAGGATCTCCATTTCCGCCTGGTAGGATCTCCGTTTCCGGCCGTTGCCCGGCCGTAGTTGCAGGTTCACACTGTTCTGACTTAGACTACAGAACTCCTGCCATAGTGCTAGGCCCCCAATCCTCTACTGTTATACGTCCACAGTTCCCTGTACTAGTGATCCCTAATTATCTGCTTTGCCAGGCCCTAGATATCCTACCCAGCTAGGACCCATGGTTGCTTTGCCGTCAGGTCTGCCGTTTCCTGCCCTGCACAGATCGCAGTCCCCTGTCTTAGCTGGTAGGCAGTAGCCATAGCCTGCCAGGTTTAGGGCCCCCTGCCCTACTAGGCCCACAATTTGCTGCACTAGGCATGCTGTCTTCAGACATAGTCAGCCTGCAGCCCACCAGGTTTTCAGCCTCCTGTCCTGTTAGCCCACAAGTTACCTATGCTAGTTTCTCAGTCCTCGGCCCTCTTCTGCCCTCAGTTCCAAGCACAAAGTCATCATTCTCCAGCCATGATAGGTCTGCTGTCTCCAGCATTAGTCGGCCCTAAGTACCTAGCCCAGGTGGGTCATCAGGCTCATGCCCGGCTAGGCTCAAAGTTACCAGTTCCTCTAGTAGGCCCGCTCTCCTAGCTATCAGTCAGTTTCCCTCTCAGGTTCAGAGTTGCTTTCCCTGTCAGGCCCAAAGTTATCAGCACTAGGCTCCCAGACTAGTTCTAGTTTCGCTGTCTCCAGCCCTAGTCGGCCCACAGTCCACCGTTCCACCAGGCTTCAGATTCTCTGCCCCACTAGGGCAGCATTCTCAGCTTTCTGTTGGTCTGCAGCCCCCAACATCAGTCTGCAAGCAGTTAATTCCCTTAGTTTTATACACCAAACCTCCTGCCCTTCTAGGCTCTGAGTTATCTGCTCCTCTAAGTGTGCAGTCTCTGCCCATAACAAGTTCACAGCCCACAGACTCAGCCAGCGCCCAGCCGCCTGACCTAGCGCTAAGCTATAAGTTCCCTGCTCAGCTACGTTGACAGCCTCCCACCATACCTGGCTTGCAGTCCTCAGTCTTAGTAGTAGGTTCCAAGACCCCGCCCTGTCAGGCCCTGTGTTTCCTTTTTCATTTGGACTCTGGCTCCGCCCACTCTAACTCTTTATTCTTCCACAGAAGAAGACGCAAGTTTGGCTGGCGAACAAGTTCTTTCCCTGTGTTTATTTTAGAAGTTTTGATTGTGCATCCACAATGTAAATTGGGGTTTATATTGTTGGCGATTGTTTATAATGATTATTGCATGCTATTGTTACATCTGTAAATTATTTATTTTCTCGTCAGGTGGAAGCATTGTTTACCTGTTTAACTAATGCACAGGGTTGGGCAGGTTACTTTCTAAATGTAATCCGTTAGTTACTAGTTACCTGTCCAAAATTGTAATCAGTAACATAACTTTTGGATTACCCAAACTCAGTGACGTAATCTGATTACTTTCCCCAACCAGTTATGCATTAGGGGGCGCTATTAAAATTTTTGGATGAAAAACGTTCCCGTTTTAAACAAGATATTTTGTCACGAAAAGATGCTCGACTATGCATATAATTGACAGCTTTGGAAAGAAAACACTCTGACGTTTCCAAAACTGCAAAGATATTGTCTGTGAGTGCCACAGAACTGATGTTACAGGTGAAACCCTGATAAAAATCCAACCAGGAAGTGCCGCATTTTTTGAAACCGCCTCATGCCAATGACTCCTTATATGGCTGTGAATGAGCTTACGTTTTCCACGTATTCCCCAAGGTGTCTACAGAATTGTGACGTCTTTTTAGGCATTTCCATTGAAGAATAGCCGTAAGGGACCATATATAGCATGTGGTCACATGGTGTCTCTCGCAGAAAATCTTGCGTAAAATACTGAGGTAGCCATTTTTCCAATCGCTTCTTATGAGAAACCAATTGCCTCGACGGATATATTATCGAATATATATGTTAAAAACACCTTGAGGATGGATCCTAAACAACGTTTGCCTGGTTTCTGTCGATATTATGGAGCAAATTTTGAAAAAAGTTTGCCGTTATAGTTGTAGCATTTTCCGGTTGATTTCTCAGCCAAGCATGATGAAGAAACGGGAGCTATTTCGCCTATAAAAATAATATTTTTAGAAAAAAGGAACATTTGCTATCTAACTGGGAGTCTCCTGAGTGAAAGCACCTGAAGTTCTTCAAAGGTAAATTATTTAATTTGGTTGCTTTTCTTATTTTCGTGAAAATGTTGCCTGCTGCCAGCAGAGCCTAGCATAGCATTATGCCATGATAAACTTACACAAATGCTTGTCTAGCGTTGGCTGTAACGCATATTTTGAAAATCTGAGATGACAGTGTTGTTAACAAAAGGCTAAGCTTGTGTTTGAATATATTTATTTCATTTCATTTGCGATTTTCATGAATAGGAAAAGTTTATAGGGGTATTTATGTCCGCTGCGTTATGCTAATGCATTTGAGGCTATGATTACGATCCCGGATCCGGGATTGCTCGTCGCAAGAGGGCGGCATTAGAAGAAGACACAAATGTATGTTACCAATTGAACGACATCTATTGCAGAATAAATCAATGTTAATGTTTACATAGCTGGCCATATACGGATGTTCAATTGTATTTTATGGGTTGGTTGTGTAGGCTTCTTCTAACCCATCACTTTCTACTACATATAATAAAACAATTAAATCATATCTTTACATTAATAACTCCAGTCATCAGAATTCCAGTCCTTCCAATAAATGTTATACCCCTTGATCTTCAAGAATAGAACTTGGAAATATGGAAGTATAGAGTAGCCAAATTGTTTTATCTGAGCATGACCCCAAAACTAAGGACTTATTGGCCAGCCCTACTCTGTTGTTTATGACTGTGTTGTCATGGAGAACTGATTGGGCTCATTGATTTGAGTTGAAAAATAAATGCTGCGCTCATGGAATGGCATGCTTTGAGAACTACCGAAAAGTGCTATTTACATGTGAAAAATGTATGCAAGATGTTGCATTTGCTATAGGCCTGATGTTTACCTTTTTGTTGTTGACACTTCGATATCTTGATAATGTGCAGCTTTTTAAAGGGCAAATTCACAGGTGAAACAATAACAAAAAGGGTCACCCCGCCTCTGTTTTAGTAAAAAGCTGAGGGATGGGCCTGGAGAAACGTAACCACTCTCAGATTAATAGCTATGGCTGGGTCTTTCAGCATGACAATGATCCCAAACACAACACCCGGGCAACGAAGGAGTGGCTTCGTAAGAAGCAGTTCAAGGTCCTGGAGTGGCCTAGCCAGTCTCCAGATCTCAACCCCATAGAAAATCTTTGGAGGGAGTTGAAAGTCCGTGTTGCCCAGCAACAGCCCCAAAACATCACTGCTCTAGAGGAGATCTGCATGGAGGAATGGACCAAAATACCAGCAACAGTGTGTGAAAACCTTGTGAAGACTTACAGAAAACGTTTGACCTCTGTCATTGCCAACAAAGGGTATATAACAAAGTATTGAGATAAACTTTTGTTATTGACCAAATACTTATTTTCCACCATAATTTGCAAATAAATTCATTAAAAATCTTACAATGTGATTTTCTGGATGGATGTAGCAACTACAGATGGCCCCTTTAAGTCTATCAAAAGTGTGCAAGTTTGACCATGTGTCCATTAGGCCTATGGATGATTTTTTTATCAGCATGAATTAGATTGAGCAATAAAAGCCCCACTTTCATTCCATAGGCTGGGATCTGCACTATGCATATGTTGCAAGAGCGCATTTTTTCACTGGCTGTCCACTGGTTTCAAAAACAATGATTGATAGCCAGCTTAAACTTCTTGAATTCAACCATTATTGTGTTCAAATACACATTTAGATTTGTGAAGCCATCCACAACAACCACAATCCGTAAGGCGCAAATAGCTAAATGAGAGTGCAGCAGTGTGATTCACATCAATGCGCTATGTAGATATCAATAATAAGTGATATCTGTATCGCCGTAGACTACACCACTGCTGTCATCCTTACCTCCAAGTGTTTATTCAAGTTGGATAATCTTTGGATGCCAACAGCAGTCACACCATTGGAAGACATAGCTTAGACTGTAGCCTACAAAAGCCTATTCCTGCTCTTTTCCCATGATCCATCAAACACATTTGGTGTGTCATCATAGTGTCTCTGACTTGTGGTCAGACTCGCTCAGCTGGAACAAACTTAAATGTGAGCCTTTTTTCAATGGTGATTTGAATGTCCATGAGAAAACAGAGAAGTGAAAACAGAGAAGTGTCAAATACTTTTTTTGCAAACATCCTTTCTGAATTTAAAATTAATCCTCGAAGTAATCATCCAGTGTTTCAAAAGTATCTGTAATCCGATTACAATATTTTAGCTGGTATGTCACGCCCTGGTCTTAGTATTTTGTGTTTTCTTTATTATTTTGGTCAGGCCAGGGTGTGACATGGGTCATTTATGTGGTGTGTTTTGTCTTGGGATTTTAGTAGGTTATGGGATTGTGGTATAGTAGAGTTGTCTAGGTAAGTCTATGGTTGCCTAGAGTGGTTCTCAATCAGAGGCAGGTGTTTATCGTTGTCTCTGATTGGGAACCATATTTAGGCAGCCATATTCTTTGAGTGTTTTGTGGGTGATTGTTCCTGTCTCTGTTTGCACCAGATAAGGCTGTTTAGGTTTTTCACGGTACGTTTATTGTTTTGTATAGTCATTATCTTTATTAAAGATGTATGAAGATAACCACGCTGCATTTTGGTCCGATCCCTGCTACACCTCCTCTTCTAAGGAAGAGGATGAAAACCTTGACATGGTAACAGATTACAGTTACCGTTTTTGTAATCCCTTACGGATTACATGTAATCTGTTACTCCCCTACCCTGCTAATGCATATTGTCTAAGTACAGAATTGAAAGGTAACGTGACTATTGTATGGTTGTATTTATTATTATGAGCATGAGGTGCAAGCTATTACGTGAAGAAAGTGTGTTATGTTTCACCTAAATTAGAAGAAGATTCTAGATGGCCTGGTGCGCTCTCACATGCGCACTTGATTCGTGGCCTATTAGATAAGATCTTTAGCTGGCTGGAGAGGTCATAAACCGTGACTGGCAGCAGTAATTAGCCTCTCTCTGCCAAGATGTTGACATCTTATTTGTAGCTGTGTGAAAATGTGTCTGCAATGATATGCTATCTAGGCTATGTAGTCTACAGTTCCATTTGTATAGCTGCATTATTGCTGTTAATAAGTATATGTACACATTTTCCTTTCCTTATAGAACCACATGATCACTTGTGTGTGTATGCAACTGTGTGGTCGTGACTAAGAGAATAAAACTCTGGACACATCTGCCTTGTAATTGCCGGACAGCCTGTAGCGACTCAGAGCCTTAACAATCAGCATTAAAGAGATGAATGAGTTAAAGTTCATGAGTCAAGCATGGCGCAAAGCGCACAACAACGCAGACTATTTTCTCTATTGTTGCATGTGGGCACAATATATATCCTGAGAGTTTGGGTAGAAGTAAGAGGATGACATTTCCATGCTGTGGTAAATGGCCTGAGGGCATGGTATCTCCAGTATCTCCTTCCTCCCCAGCGAACTCTCTCAGCCGCTGGGCGTGACGACGTAAAGAGACAGAGGCTGAGGGAGAGTATCTCAGTTAATGGGAACCCCTCCGGATCCAACTGAGGCGATGGATGTGTCTCAGCCTCCAGGCAGAACCCCTCTCTCTCCTTGCATTCACACATGCACATGTACACACACACACATTCACAGACACACACAAACTCTCTTTGTATGCAGATGTGTAATGAATCCCTCAGCGCTAGTCTCTCACGTCACTTATTTACAATGAGGCATGAAAAACTGACCTTTGAAATAATTGGTGAGATATTCAGAGGATTATAATCACCTGGATGCAGTGAGATAAAGGTGAAATCCTGGTAAAAATGCCCTTAGGTGCTTTATTACAAAAATAAAATCCATACGTCCACAGACACGAAGAATTGATGACAATAGGTGCCAGACATTACTGTAGTATTCACTCTTGTGTTTTTGCAGATGTTACTTTACTATACTAAGCAGTCACTGTAGTGTTTTTGCGGATATGACAGTATACTATAGAATTCGCTGTAGTGTTTTTGCGGACATGACAGCAGTATAAAGTAAGTGTGTGTGTGTGTGTGGGATTGTTGCTATTGGTTTATTTCTGAACAACCATTTTGTGACCATGCTGTCTTGAGGAAATGTTTGGTTTGTGGTCGGTTGTTCTGAATGGTATGTGTCGACTTTGACCATCAGTGAGTTTACTTGTGTGACAATAGTCAAGATGTTTAATATGTAAAGCCACTGCAATTATGTCCTTTTGTTTTGAGTTGGTTTGTTTGGAGAGGCTTTGCTGGTTTGAGGTCCAGGCAGTTTATTGGCAGCGCCCTCCAATAAATAAGGTGACGTCTTTAAGTAAAATATCTATTGTTTACGAAAATGCCGTGGTTAACTGTTTTTCTACCATCAGAAGTACAGAATTGCTTTTCACTGTTTTTGGTCATCTTTTGATCTTGATGAGCTGAATCTCTGTGAAAGCACTGTTGTATTTCAGATAGCCACAGTATCTAGTGGAAGTTCTAAGAATACTTTTTGGTGTATACTTGTACACCAAAAGGTATTCTTAGAACTGGCCTGTCACGAACCTGTGTCTTATGTTCTGGTTGAGGTGTTCCCCTCATTAAACAAGGACTGCTGTAGTTTGGTAGTTGTGCTATTTTAGCTAACCCTTATCGGCAGGTGTTACTACAATGTCATGTCCACGAAAACACTGCAGTAAATAATGCAGTATACTACAGTCATGTCTGCAAAAACACTGCAGTAAATAATGCAGTATACTACAGTCATTTCTGCAAAACCACTGCAGTAAATAATGCAGTATATTAGTCATGTCTGCAAAAACACTGCAGTAAATAATGCAGTATACTACAGTCATGTCTGCAAAAACACTACAGTGAGTACTACGGTAAAGTCTGCAACAAGACTACAGTGTATATAAATATATAAATATAGTAATACTACAGTATTTAGACCTGGGTTCCCCAACTGGCAGCCCGCGGCAGCCCGCGGGTCATTTTATTTTGCCCCCCCCTCCCCCAAGTTTTTGGAACAAAATAGTTTATTTCATTTTTATTGTTGGACATAAAAGACTATAAAAAAATGGGAAATATGTTTCAATGTATTCCCACGCATAAAATAGTGATATATGATCAAATACAAATGTAAGAAAGGTTTGAAATTATTGTTTTAGTCAAATGTTATATCTGTTTGGGCTTCTTGCTGTCAATTTGCAGTCTACAAATGATTTGTTATGTTCCGGCCCCCTGACCATCTGTTCAAGACAAAACATCTGCCCGCGGCTGAATCTACTTGATGATCCCTCAATTAGACCATAGTATATATTCTATAGTATTTTTTTAAATATTGGTTAGCTGTAAATGTGTAAAAAACAATCATTAAAAAAGGACACAACTAGGACCACAACGGAAATAATGTTATTCTCATCAAATTTCTAAATAAATTGTATCTACATTTGTGGTTGTATTATGTTTTAAAATAGTCAAATCAAATCAATCAATCAAGAGATACTACAGTGTGGACAATAGTATTCTACAATAAACTACACAATTCTATAGTAAGCACTACATGATCGAGGGGGATCCTTAGACTAAATCCCTGGCATGACCTTCCCAAGGAGAGCACATAAAAATCAAAACTGCATCGACGCAGCTAGCATTCCAGTCGATCAAAAGATTCTAAAGTAAGCACTACGTGATCGCAGAATACTACAGTGTGTAGTATAGTATTCTACAGTATACTACAACATTCTAAAGTAAGCACTACATCACAGGTGTCAAATTAATTCCATGGAGGGCCGAGTGTCTGCGGGGTTTTGCTCCTCCCTTAAGGTCACTAATTAGTAAAGAACTCCCCTCACCTGGTTGTCTAGGTCTTAACTGAAAGGAAAAACCCAAAACCTGAGGAACACTAGTCCCTCCATGGAATGAGTTTGACACCCCTGCACTACACAACTGAGGAATACTACAGTGCGTAGTATAGTATTCTATAGTATGTAGAATGCTATACTCCATGCTATACTCCATAATTCTAAAGTAAGCACTACATGATCAAGGATACTACAATGTGGAGTATAGCATTCTACAGTATACTACAGAATTCTATAGTAAGTGCTATAGTATTCTATAGTAAACTGTAGTATTTTTATATGTGGGAGATCTCTTTGTTTGAGTACAAGGAAGGTAATCTCCTTGACAACTGACAGGTCAAAGGGTCACGGGGTCATGGCTATGACTGATGCCATGGCTTTGCGTGTACCCGTGTGTTTCTGCAAGACAAGCTTTTATTCCTAGAATCCCAGCACTCAGAAGAACCCTGTTACCGAGTGCCTACCTACAGTACAGTATTAGACATTCCATATGACTCTGTCTGACCTCAGTACAAAACCCCCAAAACATTATAATTTCTTCTCCAAGCAAGTTAAGCAGCCACACTAAATTCACCAAAATCGAATATCTGAATCTTACATCTGCAATGGACTCAGGCGTTGAGAGTGAAAGATCAGCTCAATCTTCCTCTATTACACGTGGTGTCAGACAGTACCTGACTGTGACAGAGGGAGGGAAGGAAAGAGAGAAAGATGAAAGAGATGATGAGTGCGCTGTAGCATGTGGTAGCGGAGTGCCAATCACGTTCTCCGTCTCGAGGAACACACAGCCGCCACTCAGGTTATTGAGGGATAATGGAATTCTCAGAGTCACGCCGCACAGCTTAAGACAGAGATTCAATCTGAAGAGAAATAATGCAAACTTTGTTTTGTTTCTCTCTGTCTGTGTGTTGGGATTCCAGGGCACCCTTGGGTGTGGTGAAAGATGGAGAATTTGTTTGTATATTTGGATCCCCATTAGCTTTAGCAGAAGAAGCAGAAACTCTTCCTGGGGTCAACAAAAAACACAAAACATGACAAGTAACGAAACACTGATACACTGAAAGACAAGGACAGTCACACACATTTTTTTTGAAATACAATAATATACAAACAATACAACAACAACAAAAAATGTGTGTGTGTGTGTGTGTGTGTGTGTGGACCCTCACAGTCCCTGCTGTTCCATGAGATGTGGTTTAATTTTTTAAAGGTAATTTAGCTTTTTGCTTGAGTAATTGGTGATGAAAGGTAGTTCCATGCGATCGTGGCTCTGTGAATTTGTTTTGGACTTGGGGACTGTGAAGAGACCCCAGGTGGCATGTCTTGTGGGGTATGTGTGGGTGTCTGAGCTGTATGTCATTTGATTATGTAGACAATCTGACATTTTCATCACAGTAATATTTCTCATAAAAACTATGTGAGGCAATTCATTTCTCATCAACCCTCAACCAGGAAAGACTGGTATGCATGTTGTTGATGTTAGTTCTGTATGTCCAGTTAAGGGCAAGATGTGCAGCTCTGTTTTGAGTCAGCTGCAGCATTGCCAGGTCTTTCTTTGCTGCACTTGACCATATTACAAGACAGTAATCAATATGGGACAAAACCAGAGCCTTAGCAACTAGTATAGTTTACTTTTATGTCAAAAACACAGAACATGTTTTTATAACAGACATACCCCTCCCCATCTTCAGATCTTCACAACAACTTTGGCAATATGACTTGACCATGATAATTAACCATCCAATGTTATACCTAGGAGCTTCCTCAACTTGCTGAGGTTCAGGTTATAGAGAATGTTTTGAACCAAATACAATGCTTTTAGTTTTAGATGTATTTAAGACCAGTTTATTAATAATCACCCATTCTGACACTGACTGTAACACCTTATTTAGAATTCCAGTGAGCTCTCTGGCTTTGTGTGCTGACATGTAGAGTGTGGAATCACCCGCATACATAATCATTCTAGCTTTGTAAAAATAGAGAAACGTAACGGCCCAAGGCAACACAGCACTTTATATAGCTAATGTTAGAGAAGCTTCCACTGAAGTGAACTATTTGGGTTCTATTGGATAAATAACTCTCCAGCCATAAGATGGCATGGCAGGTGATGTAAAGCCATAGCAAGTTTCTTCAATAACAATTTATGATCAACAACATCAAAGGCTGCACTAAAATCTAACAATACAGCTCCAAATATCATTTTATTATCCATTTATTTTAACCAATCATATGTCATCTGAGTCATTGCAGTACAGTTGAGTGTCCTTCTTTATATGTATCCTGAAAGTCAGTAGTTAACTTGTTCTCTGAAAAATAGCATTGTATTTGGTCAAACACAATTCTTTCCATCAGTTTACTAAAATAGATTAATTCTGCTGCAGGAGAGAGATCAACAGCAAAAGAAATCAGAGTAGTGACTTTGGCCTCCCAGCAACAACCTGGCGAAGAGCCTGACATGTGGGCACAAGCCACAATGCCCCAAAGTAGCACCTAAATATAGGGCTATGATTTTTTTTTAAAGATCTCAGGATTAAATGTTTGTGAAATGAAACACCTCGATCCAGTGAGGAAGTTTAGAGGCACAGTCGAAGCAAACCCTGCTGATTCTCTCACATTTCTCCCATGTTTTCTGTCTCAGAGCCCATACTTTGTGATGCACGCCTGTCCTCTCGCCCCCTGCAGTTCATATAAGGAAATCAGTCAATTTAAATAAATAAATTTGGCCCTAATCTATGGATTTCACATGACTGGGCAGGGGTGCAGCCATGGGTGGGCCTGGGAGGGCATAGGCCCACCCACTGGGGAGCCAGGCCCAGCCAATCAGAATGAGCTTTACCCCACAAAAGGGCTTTATTAGAGACAAAAATACTCCTCAGTTTCATCAGCTACCCGGGTGGCTGGCCTCAGAAGAAGCAGGATGTGAAGGTCCTGGGCTGGCGTGGTCTAAGGTTGTGAGGCCCGTTGGACGTTCTGCCAAATTCTCTAAAACAACATTGGAGGTGGCTTATGATAAAGAAATTAACATTAAATTATCTGGTAACACCTCTGGTGGACATCCCTGCAGTCAGCATGCCAATTGCATACTCTCTCAAAACATAGGACTGTGGCATTGTGTTGTGTGATAAAACTGCACATTTTAAAGTGGCCTTTTATTGTCCCAACCCAGCACAAGGTACACCTGTGTAATGATCATGCTGGTTAATCAGCTTCTTGATATGCCACACCTGTCAGGTGGATGTACTATCTTGGCAGGAGAAAGGAGATGCTCGCTAACAGAGATGTAAACAAATTTGTACACAAGATTTGAGAGAAAAAATATGTTCGTATGGGATCTTTTATTTCAGCTCATGAAACACTTTACATGTTGCATTTATATTTTTGTTCAGTATATATTTTGGTACATGTAACACTTCTTGGAGTGAGGTAGAACTGGTCTCTCATGTGCGTCCAGCCCCCATGGTATTAGACAGGCGTGAGCTGCCTGCAGCCAATGGAAGGATCTGTGGGCCGCATTGACTAGTGAGAGGGAATCAGTGAGGCTGAAGATGTGCTCACTGTAACTCGCTTAGGCTTCACCAGGCACTACATACAGCTGAGAGAGTTATACTTTAATACCCTAACCTCCAATTAGGGCTCCAAGGGTACTTACTACCTTGAACCAACTAGGGTTATCCTATTGGGACAGCTGAAGAACCGTTGGAACCCCTTTTTCTAAAAGTGTACATCTGTTGAACCCCACCGCAATGTAAAATACAAAACCTGTAATTAAAACACAACATTTGACCACTTCTAAAAGCAATAGAGGGATATAGTGTCTTTCTCACAACCTTTGGCTTTAACAGTAAATGACCATTACCCTCTATTAGCCCATCAGTCCATAGTTAGTATGCAGTTGGTGTGTTGGGTTTGACTCAGAGCCTGAAGAGCAACATAGAACAACCAGCCTTCCAGACCCCCTCTGACCTCAGTGTCCAGATATTGCCTCATCACCAGTCCCCCACCCAGCAACCTCCATGACCAGGGCCTGTACCCATCACTCACACTCAGCCACAGTGACCCGTCAGGGCAGTGTCAATGCCAGGTTAGAGGTGGATGTCACATTGTCACTAAATCCACACGCCAGCTCTTCTGTTTATATGTTTATTTTACTTTTTCTCTTTCTGAATCTGTCTGTTTCCATCCTGTCTGTCTCTCAGCAGCTAGTAGCCACCACACAGAGAGACTTCTGACCCTGGCAGCTGTCTGGTCAGTATTTCTTACCTCTGACTGCTTCAGTTGGGCTTCTGTGTTATTTTCCCTCTCGCTCCCTCTTTCTCTCTTGCTCTCACACTCTCCCTCTTAGTTGGATTCCACCTCTGTTTCACTGTTCTCTCACTTACACCCACATATTAGGCTTCGGGAACTTTGGAGACACTTGCCGCCTCTCTTTCTGACTCACCTATCTTTTGATGTGTGTTTCCCTTGCTCTGTTGGGTTCACTTTTGCAAAACTTCTCCTTCTCGTCCTGAGTATTGAGAGAACATTCCAAACAGCCACTGGTGGCATTCTGTTTCTCCATGGGAGAAAACTCTGAAAAACAAGCCCAAACTCTAGCCATTACTGAACCTGTGAGCAGTCAGGGGCTGTATGATTCAGCTTCAAGAGTTAATTAAGTAAAATTATTTCGCCTTGATTATGTCCAACTTCCTACTTTATCATGGGAACGCTTCTCAGATCTGCAAGTGGAAACCAAAACTTTATAAACTTCCTCACGACTGAAAACAATTCATAACAAGGACAGTGGAAAGTAAACAGTGGATGTTGAGGAAGACAAGCATCATTGCAGAGTGTATATTTAAGATGTCCTCTTCGCCAGCATATACTGTAGACCTGCTCTCTAATTGTTATGATTCCCCACTCCTAATAACCCTCCTCCAACCTCCTTTGTATTTGGTCTTATTGATGAGAGGTGAAGGAAGGAAGCGCTTGCCTTAATTATAGTCTAGTGCCTATAAGCATCACACAAGGGAACTCCATTAGGGACAGAGCGCCTCCAGAACAGTGTCATGAAAAAACAACTGCCAAAAAGCATGGCTGTTTAAAATGTGAACTACCCACAACTTTAACACCCAGCAAGTGCACGTAACATGAGGAAAGACCAGACTAGACCTACAGTAACATGAGGGGAACGTGTCACCTATCAGTGAGTCCTTTTTTTCAATGCATACATTGAAATATCTGAATCATAGAGTTGTTAGATATAAAGAGTGCTATAACAACATTTTAGTCATTTAGCAGACAGTCTTATCCAGAGCGACTTACATTAGTGCTGTCACACCCTGATCTGTTTCACCTGTCCTTGTGATTGTCTCCAACCCCTCCAGGTGTCGCTTATTATCCCCGGTGTATATATCCCTGTGTTTCCTGTCTCTCTGTGCCAGTGTTTTTCCTTGCTCCGATTTTTTCCCCAGTCTCTTTTGGTTCTAGTTCTCCTGGTTTCGACGCTTGCCTGTCCTGACTCCGAACCCACCTGCCTGACCACTCTGCCTGTACTGTCTTCAAGCCTGCCTATCCCCTTGTACTGTTTGGACTCGGATTTGGTTACTGAACCCCTGCCTGGCCTGACCTCGAGACGGCCCTTCGTCTGGTACCTTTTTGGACTCTCACCCGGTTTATGACTCTCGCTTGTCCCTGACCTACCTCTTGCTTACCCCTTGGATTAATACATTTCGGGACTCAACTATCTGCTTCCTGTGTCTGGATTTGGGCCTCGCCTTGTGTCCTTATAAGTGCATTCATCATAAGAGGGCTAGGTGAGATGACATATCACAATCGTAACAACAGCGTAGTTATCAGCAAAGTATAGGAAAAGACAAGTGCATACTCTTATCCTACTCCACAGGTAGGTCAGAGGCCACAGAGTTTTCTAGATTCTAATTCTATCCTATTAGAACACATCCACTCCATGTACAGTATTTTACTCATTAGAAGCTCTCCCTCATCTGCTTTTACATAGGCTTCAAATGAGCACAGAATTAATCAAATCACAACTCCACTTTCACCATCTTACAGGGTTAGCGAGCACTGGTCTTCCGTAGGCTAGAAAAACCAACAAACACACGGTTTCTCATCTGCTGTGCTGGGTGCATAACTAATTGGTCCCCATGCAGCATGTAGACCTATGTCTTTACACACTGTGATTACAGTTTGAGGCGCGGAGACGACTGCAGAAGAGGAGGCCTCACAGGTTAGACATGCTCTGGTGTTAATTGTGCTTCTGTCGCTAGCCGTGTCCCTCACAGAAGAGTACTTTAGCAAGTGCCCCAGTCTTAGGTCCTAAGAGTTCTGGAGCAGGTTGTTATCAAGGATCTCTCTATATTTTGCTCTGTTCATCTTTCCCTCGATTCTGACTAGTCTCCCTGCCGCTGAAAAACATCCCCATATCATGATGATGCCACCACCACGCTTCACCGTAGGGATGGTGTCAGGTTTCCTCCAGACGTGGCGCTTGGCATTCAGGCCAAAAAGTTACATCTTGGTTTCATCGGACCAGAGAATCTTATTTCTCATGGTCTGAGTCCTTTAGGTGCCTTTTGGCAAACTCCAAGTGGCCTGCCATTTACTGAGGAGTGGCTTCAGTCTGGCCACTCAACCATAAAGGCCTGATTGGTGGAGTGCTGCAGAGAAGGTTGTCAATTCTGGGGGTTTTTTGCAAACATTCCTAAAAACCTGTTTTCTCTTTGTCATTATGGGGTATTGTGTGTAGATTGATGATTAAAAAAAATACTTAATCAATTTTAGAATAAGGCTGTAACATATCAAACTGTGGAAAACGTCAAGGGGTAAGAATACTTTCTGAAGTCACTGTATGGGTTTCTGAGCTGTGTGTTAGCTGTTTGAACAGAGTGCATAATGTCCCCAGTCCAGCCGCTTCGCAAGTTAGGATAATATTGTTTGCGCTCCTCAAAGATTTCCATCAGGTGTGGGCGGGACCACGAGTGCAGTAATAAATGTGCGCTTGAGGGATGTGGTGAGCTCACATGGCGCATGAGAGGCACCATGTCTCGCACCTGTGACCGCGAGGGGCTGATCTAGAGCCTTCTGGCCATCTATTCTTAATGTGGTTTTCTTCTTATTGACTCACAGCATAGGAGCATAGCTATATTACCATAGGTTTAAATTCGATGAGAATTTAGGAAAATAATGACATGGAGATGGCGCACAACAACGTCCTTTCCAACATGACGCACCAATTAATGTCTATAATTGGAAATAAAATACAGATATAGGGGCTGTAACTAGTAGGTTTATGAATGAATCCAAACATTTTTACAATTGACATTTAGTGTAGGCCTAATCAAAACAAACGACTAAGTAAAGCCACACTCGCAAAATAAGTGAATTAATTTAAATCGGTGTTCTACCAAATTATCGCACTCACATATGATAAGAAGATTTATGAATGAATCCTCTCTTTCAGTTATCATCATCAAGTGCCAATTTCACTCCCTCAGATTAGGCTGGTCGGCCCAGTTGGCGCCCAAGAGAATAACCGGACATCGTCCTCTAGAGGTTATAACTGAATTTAATCCAATTGCGCACGAATTTGTGACATCATTTGAATCCTATGAAAGGAATCCTATGAAATTACTACAACGTGGTTGGCGTGACGATGGTAACCACTGACTATAAATGGCTGGACTTGTTGTATCTGCACATACCTCTAAACTTGGCCTCAATCGGTCTCCAAGCGCTGCAAGAGGTAAAGAACAACCTTTCTAGTTGGTTTGCTCCAATTAGGTTATTGAAGGTGCTGTGAGTGACACTAGCCAGAAAACAAATCTAAGGTAAGTTTGGGTCACTTTAATTCGTATTTTTGTACATGGACGTACTCCCAAAAATGATTTGCAAATATCTATTCCAAAAAGGAATTTCCAGTTTTACTCACCGATATTGAAACGTAGTATGTGCGTAAGATAGAAAACTCAAAATTCGTTATGCAACGCCAAGTCAATGAATTATTATGCAACCTGCATGCTTTTAAAGTAGTATATCTCGACTAATAATGATATATTCTCTTGTTTTCGAACGACTAGCCAAGTTACCATGAAGTCCGCCTGCCTGATCATTCTGGCATCTCTAGTGGTCTGCAACCTGACGTTGGCTCGAGGACAGGGCATCCCCGCTGAGGAGGAGACGGGGGACCGGCAGACTATTGACGATATCATCCTACAGAGAGCCGAGAGCCTCCTGCTCCGCTCCATTCTCAAAAATATAGAGGATGAGGATGGCGCGAACGGTGCTTAATAGTTGCTTTTTGATCTATTTTATGTTTTTGGCAAAGTGGCCGCTTTTGACAAGAGAGCTGTGGTGTTTAGCATGAATTACAAAGCAAAGAAATGGACACAAATGAAGATGTTTTATTGTCACATTCACCAAATGGTGCAGTGAAATGTGCTGTTTTACAGGGTCGGTCATAGTAGTATGGAGCAAATTAGGGTTAAGTGCCTTGCCCATGGGCACATCGACAGATTTAACGACCTTTCGGTTGATTAGCCCAACGACGCTCAACCCGCTAGGCTACCTGCCACCCACTGAACACAAATTCAAGTCATGCATTTTTATGCCTATTTATAGTAACTTTGCACAAAGACAAATCATTCGATTGTATAGTTTCACAAAGACAGATAAACAAAATTATTTCGATTACATGGTATTTATACAGAAATAACCCACCATTTCAAATATGTTTTATTCGTGTTTTGTGCAAGATTAACGTGAATAAATTAATAGATTTTGTTATTTGTTCGGATGAAAATCAATTTGGAGAGGGCAATCTGCAAAGCGCGCGTAAAACGTATCCATTATTTTCCCGCAGTCCTGGCACCAAAGCACACAGTTTAATGGTGGAAGAATGAAAACAGAAAAAATACACTGTATATACAGTTTTACATAGATTATCTCAAATATATTTTTTCTAACTTTCACAGGTAAATGCCATTAACACGGCGTGTGTACAAGTGGAAATGCATGTACGCATGACATTACAAGTGGTGGTAGATTGATATTTTCCGCTGTCCCTAAACTAATAATGTATTAATTGTTTTTACAGAAGGGTTGACCTCTCAGCCAGATTGGCTGGTGAAGCGGCAGCATCCCGGTAAGAGGTACCAGGAGGAGCTGGAAAAAAGGCAACACCCTGGGAAGCGAGAGGAGGACGAGGACGAAGAGTATGGCGAGGTTCAGAAAAGACAGCACCCGGGAAAACGCGAAGACGAATTTGATTCTTTTGTGGAGCTCCAGAGAAGACAGCATCCAGGCAAGCGCTTAATACTGGAGCAGATTACAGAGAACCCCGCATTTCTAAGTGAACTCTCCAAACGTCAACACCCGGGCAAGCGCTACGTGATGTACTACAGTAAGCGCCAGCATCCCGGCAGGCGAGAGGTGGACGACGAGTCAGACGCAGGGGACCTCAAGGAGTTGGAGAAGCGCCAACACCCCGGCAAACGCTACTTGGATAACACGAGCCCGGATTTGGGCGCCAACAGTCCCTGTGACGTGCTGGACCCTGGCTGCAGTAAGGCCAACCTGTTGCTCCAGCTATTAGACAACGTGAACAAGAGTCGCGCGGAGAAGAGACAGCACCCAGGCAAAAGGTCCGCACCTGTCGAGGATTTGACCGAACAGGAGTAACTAGCGGGGCTGGTGGGTGCTGTGTGTGAATGACCGATGTAAAGACTAAAATGTGTAAATTGATATAATGAATGATTTATTATGAATATAGTACGGACCCCTATATCACAGGTAGACTACTGTGTCTCTGGAAAGCTGCTTGTATGACGAATATCCAGAAAACACGCTCAGAAAGCATCTAGATCGAAAAGTTTAAATCAGATATAATTTTTTTTGCGGAAACTTGTTGGTAATTACGCACGCTGATTGTCAGCATTATTAACGCTCATATGGATTTTAAATTGATGAATAGCTGTGTTGGTTGCTGGCCCTATCTTCTTGTAATGAGATGTTCAAACATATTCTTTTTCCAGATGAAGCCCACGTGGGGAAGAAATAAAGACTAAAGCGACGGGATTAGCTATTGGCTCTGCAGTCTGTCTGTATCCAGCTGAGGACGCAGTCTCGGAATCTGCTCTTTTTCTGTCTGACCTTGAATTGAATAGGCTAAGTGTAATTTTCAGAGTTATATAAACCAAATGTGTTATATACGACAAATTGACCTGTAGTTTGTTTTATGATTTAGGCCTAATGCGTTCGTGGTAAAATATAAGTGGATATACCCCTACAAAATAATTTATTGGGTCTCTTCATTACTTTTCTACTTGAATATTCTTGCATGGTATAACAACTGATTAATTGTTGTGCATTTTCTGTTACTTTTGCCTTAAAGCCTATTATGACTCTACAACTCTATACAATAAAACGCATTGGTACAGATGACTGAGGTTTGGTCTACTACAGTATGTTTTTTGTTTGACATTCAGAGAAAGCCTCTATCCTTAGCCTATCAATTTACATGCGATGGTCCATTAAATATTTTAATCCTCTCCGAGGGTTTTCAGGTGCAGTGAGCTAGCCTTCCTGCAAAAATATAGCGACCAACGTGGTCGAACTAACAAAGCAATTACAGCGCAATCGTTAATGAAAGTAAATTGATAGCAGACCGCCTGCTTGTCAGTTACGCTCGCCTCACATTTAATTAGCCTCATTCCATCAATACCTTACCAACACTTTTACCCGCATGCTTTAGTGCGCAGCCCTATGGGACTCCCGAGTCTGTCTAAGGCACTCCATCTCAGTGCAAGATGCGTCACTGCAGACCCTGGTTCGATTCCAGGCTGTATCACAACCGGCCGTCATTGGGAAACTCAAAATATACACTATATATACAAAAGTATGTGGCACGCCTTCAAATTAGTGGATTTGGCTATTTCAGCCACACCCATTGCTGACAGGCGTATAAAATCGAGCACACAGCCATGCAATTACCAGAGACAAACATTGGCAATATAATGACCTTACTGAAGAGCTCAGTGACTTTCAAGGTGGCACCATCATAAGAAGACCATAGGAAGACACCTTTCACACAAGTCAGTTCTTAAAATGTCTGCCCTGCTAGAGCTGCCCCAGTCAACTGTAAGTGGTGTTATTGTGAAGTGGAAACATCAGGATTGCAGAGTGCTGAAACACATAGTGTGAAAAAAAAATTGCTCTTGTGGCTGAATGGAAGTCCCCACAGCAATGTTCCATCATCTAGTGGAAAGCCTTCCCAGAAGAGTGGAGGCTGTTATGGCAACAAAGGTGAGAACAACTCCATATGAATGCCCATGATTTTTGAATGACATGTTCGATGAGCAGATGTCCACATTACTTTGGTCATGTAGTGTACAACTCATCATGACCCACACATAGTTCCTACATTTCAGTCAGATTGCCCCAGAGCTTGTTGCTATATCAAGTCACTTTGACTTTGAAGAGTCAGGCTGTTGAGCAACAGATGCCATCTGTTATTAACTGACAGAAATAGGCCTGAATGAGAGCATTATAGACCCAAAGACTATGCATCCCAGATGAGTGTAATTTACACCAAATATCAGAGGATGGAGTCTAATTTAGTCAAAGAGAATTCAGCAAGCAACACGCTTTATTAAAGACACAAAGAGAGAGAGAGACGGAGAGGGGGGGGGGGGGCAGAGAAGGAGAGAGTGGGAGAAGGAGAGAGGCAGAGAGCAAGTGAGAGAGAGAGAGCGAGAGAAATAGAGAGTGGGAGACAGAGAGGGAGAGATAGAGAAAAAGGGATAGAGAGAAAAAGGGATAGAGAGAAAGGGAGAGAGCGAGAAAGAGAGAGTACATTTTTTATTGTTTATTTCACTTGCTTTGGCAATGTAAACATATGTTTCCCATGCCAATAAAGCCCTTGAATTTAATTGAGAGGGAGAGAGAAAGAGGGAGAGAGGTTTATAAAGTGGGAAAGAGATAATAACTATGAAAGTAACCTAGGTTGTTGGTGTCTGGGTGGTAAGAGGAAGTGAAAGGAGTTGCTTCTTCCCTATACACTGAACACTTTATGTGTCACTATTTCCCTCCCTCTTATCCTCTATACTCCCTGAAATGCCTTGATGACAAGTTCATGTTGTGTGGGAGAGAGATGGATTTAGCTTACAAAGACATTTCCAGGGCAATAATATCTTTCATGATGGACCTGCCACTTGTTTATTGTTTTTAAAACCCTCTCTTTTAACAGTGTAGCTAAATAATGATTAATGTTCTCTCTCTCTCTCTGCCCCTCAGCCCCCCCCCCTCTCAGTCTCTCTCTCTTTGTGTCTTTAATAAAGCTTGTTGCTTGCTGAATTCTCTTTGACTAAATTAGACTAGATCCTCTGACATTTGAGCTAACACTTTTTTTCTCATGTTGTTACTCTAAAAGCACTCCAACTGCCACGCCTGGACCTTAGAGCTTTTTATGTCTCTATTTTGGTTTGGTCAGGGTGTAATTTGGGTGGGCATTCTATGTTATTTTTTCTATGTTTTTGTATTTCTTTGTTTTGGCCAGGTATGGTTCTCAATCAGGGACAGCTGTCTATTGTTGTCTCTGATTGGGAACCATACTTAGGTAGCTTTTTCCCCACATGGTTTTTGTGGGTAGTTATTTTCTGTTTAGTGTTTTGCACCATACAGGACTGTTTCGGTTATTCAATAAAAAGAATGAACACTTACCATGCTGCACTTTGGTCCGATTCCTCTTCTTCAGACGACGAAAACCGTTACACCAACTAGCTGAATCAGACAGCCGATCCCCATAAAGCAACACTGATGACGCATAATACACAACTGCTCCAACAGATGTGCCCATTGCCAATCACATTTATCACAGACATGGCTGAAGTAACACATAAAAAGTACTTATGTACTTCATTACTAACTCTCCTCTCCACCTCACTACTGTAATGATAGGAGTGAATGCCAACACAGCAGCTGTGCCCAACTCTCCTCACCACTCATCATATCTGTCTCGCTGGATACCTGGAAGTGTGTGTGTGCGCACATCTACCCGTATGTGTGTACGTGCGTGTGTGTGTGTGTGTGTGTGTGCGTGCTTGTCAAACATGATCAACATTTTGTTTTGATATCCTACTTTTGTTTGTCTAACGCCACACTAAACGCTTGAAGGTAATGTTTAATGATAACTAAAATAACATCTTGTTCATTCCTGTTTGTCATCCATCTAAAAGATAGAACCTATTGAGACAATGAAACCAGGGGAGCAAGTATTATGTTCTTCATTGAGGGAAAACCCCTCCCACTCCAGAGCTGTGTGTGTACAGTATGTGTGTTTGTATCTGTTTAAGAAAGAGAAAGACCGAAAGAGAGAGCGATTGAGTGTACTGCGTTCGTAAGATTAGACAGTGGGAGGGGTAGTTTTGAATAAGCAAAGCTCACACCCCTGGGAAATACACTCAACATTTTCAGTTTGGCTGCGTGAAGCCGGTGACAAGAAAGGCTACGGCAAACTGCAGATGACGGCTGATCTTTAGTCTACTTGCGAGATGTACGGTAGCCTACCGTGTGTAACGTATGTAACTATTCTAAACTAGTTTTCCTGTGTCGGTTATATCGGTAACCGCAGTTGTCTTGGCCAGCATGGACAGTGAAGCAAGGGCGAATGGGGAGGACATCACTCTCAACAAACTAGACGACATAGAAGTAAGTTAAACATTATAACCTCAAACCCCAGGCTACTATGGCGGGGTTCTAGCAGGGGTCCTAGCAGGGGTCCTAGCAGGGGTCCTAGCAGGGGTCCTAGCACGTTTTTAACTGTGTCATAAGCAACTAAATAGGATGTTGTACATTTTGACTGAACATTCGGATTTGGGCTACAAGGAGATAAGTTGCAGTTATGATGTCCCCGATTTATATTTACTATGTTACGTCTACCCCCGAGTCCAGGTTGTGTTTCCACATCATTTCAATCAATGTGATGACGTTGAATCAACGTGGAAAACTGATTAGATTTGATAAAAAATCATCAACGTATTTAGTCTCTTTTCCACCCAACCTTTAACCTAAATCACATGACATGGTGAATTTCTTGTTGTTAATTTCACGTTGAATTCACATTAGTTGACAACCAAATGTAAATCAAAATTAGATGTTGAACTGACGTCTGTGCCCAGTGGGGAATGTATAACTCCTACTGGTATGGAAACTTCACAAGTATTCCCCCAAGTTATTGTAAAATATCAGACCTACAATGCAATATAATTTACTGCTCGTCGTCTATTAGCTTCATTAAAGAGCATTCATAGCCTATAGTGGAGACATGAAGCGTTCAAACCTTTTGACTACGGAAATCATTTCACTGTCTGGCTCCTCGCCATATTTCTCGCCTCCGCGAAGAGCTGACTATGCCCTTTGTGTTTCGGAGTGTCACACCCACTTGTGACATCTCATATTTACCTTTATCCGTACTTGACATTTCCCAACCCCACCTCCGTGAGAAGATGTGGACACCCGCGTGTGATGTCGTTATAGAACACACCCTTCTGCCATAGAGGAAAGGCAGTGCCTGTAGTTAATCCACTCCATTAGTGTGTTTGAGTGTAGCAGTGTGATGTTGTTCCCCTAGATTATGCACTAAATTGCACACAAGGATCAATTCAAATAGGCCAGGTCAAGAGGGGATGTTAATAATTTGATAATAATAATAATAATAATTCAGTTTATTTAAAAAAAAAATGTAATTACAGCTGCATAGCTAATGTTATTATTTGGTGTACAAACACTTTTTCATATCAATATTGTACATACATGTGATTGTAAAAGTTTTGTATATTTTGGTTTGGCCAATCGCGGGTTATCTGTATTTCCGTACCCCCTTAATGTTCTCTTTTGCCTGACCTTCGGCTAGCAAGGTGCCTGAGAGCTAGGACTGCACCCAGGGTTAACATAATGTGTGTTGTCTCTTCGTGTGCAGGGCAAATAAAAATAATTCCACTAGCAGACCTTCAGTTGTGGCAGGGTCCTAATTAAAAGTACACAATGCAGAACGAACCACGCTACATGAGCATGTGTGACCCATAAGCCTGATGGTCTGCCCTCTAACCCACAGGCGAACCTCGACCGTCTTGACCCCTCTGGAAAGGTGTACCGAATGATTAACATGAATCACTATGCCACTAGGAAGAGTGTAGCTCAGAGTATGCTTGATGTGGCTCTACTCATGGCTAACTCATCCCAGCTAAAGACTGTTCTATACATGGAGTCACAGTACAGATTCTACAAACCTCTCATAGTACTGCTGTCCATGTCTATTACGCTACAGGTTGTCGTGGGACTACTGCTGGTCTTTATAGGTATACACTCTGTCACTCATTCACACGCACACACACACACACACACACACACACACACACACACACACAATATGGCTATCTGTAAACAGAAAGGTGAACATGTTGAATAAACTTCCTACTCTCTCTCTCTCTAGTGAAGTATGATCTGAATGATGTGAGGAAACACTCAAAGCTGAACATGATGAACAACACAGCAACAGTATTTGTTTTCTTCACAGTCATCATCAACATCTTCATCACTGCGCTAGGCTTTGAGGGTGCTGTGATAGGACTTCCAGAACCCCAATCCTTCCTTCTGACCACTGAACAGAACCAGACCGGAGGCCTCTAGACCACAACCTCAAATCATCCTCAGACAACTGGCAGGTTGTAGAGCACAAGCTTAGCACAATCTGGCCTCAATTTAACCGGAGGCTTGTACAACCTGAACACAACATCAGCAGAAACCTGGAACCTAACCCCAACCTACAGTACTGTCAGTTATCTCTACAGTGACAGGGCAGTGCAGGTGCCAGAGGTCTGCACACTCAAAAACTTCTACAGCTACACCATCGAGAGCATCCTGACCGGTTGCATCCCCGCCTGGTATGGCAACTTCTCAGCATCCGACCATAAGGTGCTACAGAGGGTAGTGCGTACGGCCCAGTACATCACTGGGGCCAAGCTTCCTGCCATCCAGGACCTATATACTAGGCGGTATCAGAGGAAGGCCCAAAAAATTGTCAAAGACTCCAGTCACCCAATTCAGAGACTGTTTTCTCTGCTACCACACGGCAAGCGGTACCGGGGCCAAAAGGCTCCTAAATAGCTGAACAATCAATCAAATGGTCACTCAGACTATTTACATTGACCCCCCCCCCCCCCTTTGTTTTTACATGGCTGCTACTCGCTGTTTATTAACTATGCATAGTCACTTTACCCCTACCTACATGTACAAATTACCTTGACTAATCTGAACCCCCGCACATTGACTCGGTACTGGTATGCCCTGTAAATAGCCTCCTTATTGTTATTTTATTGTGTTACATTTTAGTTTTTGTATCCTGTAAATGGGCCTTTATAAATGTGTTGTTGTTCAGTTGTTTGGGACTCAACAGAACACAACTGCTGTTACCAAATAAACAACTCTGTGAATAAACAGCAGGAATTTCTGGACTGAATACACTACTCTCCCTTGGTCAGAGCAGGAGTGAAAATGAAAAGGCAGTGTGTGTGTGTGTGTACCATGTTACGATCACTCACCAGTTTTTTGTCTGTGCGGCATTGAAGAAGTCCTGGTCTCAGATGGGGTCTGACGGGTAGGACTGCAGAAGGTTGAAGGTTGAGACCTGTGGGCGACTCGTTGGTCATCTTCACCCGATTCTGCAAGAGGGCCATTGGGATCTGACATAGGGAAGAGGGTTACAAATGCACTGTAATGCATGGTGCCTACTCAACACTGGTTCACCAGGCTGGACACAGTTTAGGCTGGACACAGTTTAGGCCTACTGCACCATGCCTTGTGCGAGAGGTATCTGCTGAGCGACAGTCTGAAGTATGGGTGGCAGGTCTCTAGGCTGACGACCTCACAGATCTTCTCCAGGCTGGACATTCTCACTTCTCTCTCTTCCCTCCTCTCTTCCAGTCCACCATGAATATCTATCCTCACAACTCAGTGTTTGTGTGTGTGTGTGTCCAAGAACATGTGCTTCCTCTGATAAATGTCTCTCTTCCTGTTGTAAGACAGGGCAGTCAGAAGTGAAATCCGGGATCCTTGGGACGTCCATACCCTAAACACTAACCCCTACCTAAACCATTTAAATGTAAACTTCAATGCGTTAGGGACGTCCCGAGGTTCCCGGATAGCATGGTCGCAGACCTAGGGTCAGGGTTCCTTTTGGCTTCAACGTGCTTTTTGTCCATTCTCACTTCCCGTCTCGGATGTATGCTAATCACATGACGAGACCATTGACGGTACCACAGTACAGTGTGTGACTAGACCGTTTTATTATAGCTCGGTGGACTAGACTGCTAACTTTTCACCCGCGGAAAGAGCGTTGCAGCTGGAGATTAACAACGAGCTGTCAAATATTCATACATAAACTACACCGTTAGCAGACTTACATTGCGATCTGTAAGTAAATACATCTGTTTTGGATTGTTTGTGTCATTGGAAACGGTGTGCGCTTGGTGCTGGCTAAACGTCAGAACCAGAACTATAGCTATCTCGTTAGCCTTTTGCTAACTTAGTCAGCTAGCTGTTTTTTTTCTATGGTTACTTTATGTGTGTGAATTGTTCAGTAGCCAGCCAGCTGGCTGGTTATATATCTGTCTGTCTGGACTGGCTAGTTCTACTCAAGTGATTTCCCTTCCTACTGACAATGTAAACACAGCCTACTGCTCTCGTTGTTAGCTAGCTAACTTTATTATTTCTAACACGGTATACATTTAGCCATGCATAGGATTTACGTGAGTAGTAAGCGTTCAATGATCAAAGACCGTTATGTCCGTGTCACCTGACTAGTCGTTGCTGGATGATTTTAGGGTTGTCATTCAGTAAACCATGACTTCCATAAACAACGGTCTGGACTTCTTACCTAGGGTGTAATCATTAGTCCAAACAGTGCAACTAAAACGAGAGTTAATATTGGACAAATTCAGGTAGGTCCCTCCCCATTTCGTTCCATTTGCTTCCGTTTAAGAAATGTTTTACAACAGAATCGGCGTAATATGCCCCTGTATGTTATTGTCAGAACCCTTGACCCCTCTACTGCTTCAAGCTGTCCGTTTCTGCCTCAGGCTTTCTCCTGGTGTATAATGAAGCGGATGAGGGGTGGGCGTCACACCAAGTTGGGCGTGGCATGAGACAGGGACACACCGTGGGTGTCACTGCTACCACCCTGCACCCCCCCCATCAACATGGCCTCCAGCTACCTGCCCCCCTTTGAGGGCACAGGGGAGGTGAAGGAGGGCTTCCTGTGCCCGCTTTGCCTGAAGGACCTGCAGTCATTCTACCAGCTGCAGGAGCATTATGAGGAGGAACACTCTGGGGATGACAGACATGTCAGGGGACAGCTCAAGAGTGAGTCTCTTAATGCTTGTCTTTGCATTTAGGTCAGCTAATAATGACCCAAGAGTGAGTCTCATAGCCGGGTAGCCTTGCCCAGTTCATTGAAGTAATCACTACTGTCACCCTGTTGGCTGCAGGTCTAGTCCAGAAGGCTAAGAAAGCCAAAGACAAGCTGCTGAAGAGGGATGGAGAGGACAAGCCAGAGATGGACAGCTATGAGTCCTTCTACTACGGTGGAGTAGACCCCTACATGTGGGAGCCTCAGGAGCTGGGTGAGACTGGGAGCAGTATGCAGAGGGGAAACTGGGAGAAGAGCAAAGTGGTGGGGTGGTAAAGGGCTTTACATCTGCTGCTCAAACAATCCACAGTTAAGAGATTTATTGGTCTGGTCATTGCATGCTACTGAGTCATCTCACCTGAATTGTAACTAAGAGTGTTGTTTTGTTATGGTCTCTAGTTTTAGAGACTGCTTCCATCCAGTCTGATGGTGTCCCCTCTTCTCCTCCGTAGGAGCCACCAGAAGTCATCTGGACTTCTTCAAGAAGCACAGAGCTGCCAGGATCGACCACTACGTCATCGAGGTCAACAAGCTAATTATCAGGCTGGAGAAAGTGAGCACACAAACAATCACAAGTCGTTTCCCCCTTGGGTTTGACGATGTGGGTTTGACACATACAGTAGCAGTTACACACCCTTTCTGACTCACCATGTATCCTGTCTTGTGTTTCAGCTGACCTCATTTGACAGGATGAACATAGATGCTGGCAAGATTAGAGGTGGGTTGAGAGGGGGCCATATTGCAGTATATTTTGTTTTTTCATTATCACATTATACAGGACCCACATTTGTTCTTATTGAGTACAGCTCCTCCCTGTGTGAATTTGAATGTCATTTTCTGTGTGAATCCTGAAAATCCACTCCTCTCTCCAGTGATTGAGAAGTCTGTTGTGTCGTGGGTGAGTGACTCTGATGTCCCGTTCTGTCCCGACTGCGGGAACAAGTTCAACCTCCGGAACAGACGACACCACTGCCGTCTCTGTGGCTCCATCATGTGTAAGAAGTGCATGGAGTTTGTGCCCCTGCCTTTGGCTTGTGAGTACACTGTATACACACTTACACACATACAGCGATATTACACCCATATTTAACCAGAAAATCAACAGTGACATCAGTGTTTCTCAGAATTAGTTAGTTAGTGACTCACCAACCAGTTTTCTTCTCTCCAGACAAGCTGACCAGTGGGACAAGGGAGGCCCTGAGTGTTCCAGGCAGCCCGGGCCAGTCTCAGTCCCCTCCAACAGGGGGTGGTGGGGGCAGCATCAGCGGGATGGGCTCCAGGAGAGGCAGCATCAGCAGCCTGAGCAGTGTCACCTCCATTCTGGAAGAGAAGTACGACGAGAGGATCCGTTGCTGCTGCCACTGCATGGACACCCTGATGAGGAAACAGCAGAAACTGGAGGAGAAGGACCACGTGCCTGACATCGTCAAGCTCTACGAGGTAACACACTGTTGTTCACTGTGTAGTGAGCTTGCTGTCATTCACCATTCATCCTCCTGTTTTCCTTCCAGAGGCTGAGGCTGTGCATGGACAAGGTGGACGAGAGAGCTCCAGAGTACATCAGAATGGCTGAGTCTCTTAAGTAAGACGTAGTCTGTCTGAAATGACACCTCGTTCTCTATATAGTGTGCTACATTTTACGAGAGATGTATGTGGCTGTGGTTCTGTTTGGTCAAACTTTAACTTCTCACAGTGCTGGAGAGACCACCTATAACCTGGACACGGCTGGTGGACTGAGAATGGAAGTCCAGAAATACTACGAACTTATCGATGCACTGAGGTACATACTATATACAGAATGTGTTATGTGTATGTAGGGTTGGCGATATTTGAAGGACACCTCTTCTACGATATGCTACTCTAAATATCACAATATCCTACGCTACCGTTCAAAAGTTTGGGGTCAAAGAAAAGCACATTTTCTGTCCATTAAAATAACATCAAATTGATCAGAAATGCAGTGTAGACATTGATAATGTTGTAAATGACTAAATTGTGTTAGCTGGCTAGCTAACTAGCTAATAAAAGTACTGAGTCAGAGCAAATGTAGCTAGCTAATACAGCCTGATACGAGTGCTGGTGGAGGCTTAAATCAGCATGTTGTTTGTGCAACAGTATCTTCTAAGTCAAAGAGGAATAGGCGAGGCATGAATATGTTGGCTACATGAATAAAGATTTAATGTAGCCAAAGATTATAGGGTCCTCTAGGAAACACTGAACATCACTTTGGTTCCTACCCTGTCACTTTAACTCGTCCATGGCATTTTCATTCGTTGTCATGTCAAACAACACTGTATTCAAAGTGTCCACTATTATTTATATTCTAACTATAGAATTGGAATAAACATTCTATTTCCATGATTCCAAAAGTTAATCCAAAAGTGTTTTGATCTAAATCGCAATTGCAACATTTGGTTAAAAATAAGGTCTTGTTTTTTTGCCCATATCGTGGCAGTGGAAATGATCTCAAATGAGTGCAGGAAATGTAGAAATTTATGGAAATGCAGGGAATTATTTTAGGTTGAAGTTGAATTGAACAGTATAAAACAATCAGAATGGAGAAAGACCCATTGAAATAATTTAGAATGTATGTGTTGCCAACCTAGGGTCACGCACTGCTCATGAAGCAAATGTAGGGCTTTCATTAATCAAAAACATAAAATACCGTCAACATTTTGAAAAATACCATGATATGATATTTTGGCCATATCGCCCAGCCGTATTATAGTCACATTAAATAACCTTAGTATGGGGATAAAATAAGGCTTAGTTCATTAATTTAGACTTCATTTTCAACATATTGATACAGCCTAACTGATAGCAGTTTTGACTTGTAAAGTTCAAATATAGTATAGTCTTGCAGTTCACGATATATTGACAGTCAAATATCATGATATTCGATTTCATCATACACTATATGACCAAAAGTATGTGGACACCTGCTCGTCGAACATCTCATTCCAAAATCATGGGAATTAATATGAAGTTGGTTCCCCCTTTGCTGCTATAATAGCTTCCACTCTTCTAGGATGGCTTTCCGCTAGATGTTGGGACATTGCTGCAGGGACATTCAGCCACGAGCATTAATGAGGTCGGGCACTGATGTTGGGCGATTAAGCCTGGCTCGCAGTCAGCGTTCCAATTCATCCCAAAGATGTTCGATGGGGTTGAGTTCAGGGCTCTGCACAGGCCAGTCACGTTCTTCCACACCGGTCTTGACAAACCATTTCTTCTTTGTGCACGGTGGCATTGTTTTTCTGAAACAGGAAATGGTCTTCCTCAACTGTTGCCACAAAGTTGGAAGCACAGAATCGTCTAGGGGTGCCCAACCAGTCGATCACGATCTACTGGTCGATCGCGGCATGCTTGCCAGTCGATTGTGAGATGATTATACATCTACTAAAATCCAGCCACACAAATCAATTCCTATAATCTCTTTCTGTATTTACATTCGACAGTCCTTCATTCATAGCAATGTCTGAAAAGTCACGTGATTTACATAAAATATGACCAGTCCCTGCCCACTTATTGACGTATGCCTAGTTAGCGTGGTCAGATGCCGCCCTCCAACGCCAAGTCGAGGTAACAGTGATGCCAGGCAGGCAGGTAGCTAGCTAGCTAACTTTGTAGTCAGATTCGTTCTTAAATTGTTCTTAAGTTGTGTGGTAGACAGCAGCAATAATGAGTGAAGGGAACGATACAAAAAAACAGAAAACGTAAAATTTCCACAAGAATGGGAGGATGATTCTTTTTTTCATCATGTCAAACTCAAAATGTGTGTCTCATCTGCCATAATAGCATCGCTATCCCAAATAAAGGTAACATAGAACAACATTTAAAAAGAGATTTCCCAGCAAAGACTGAATTACGAAGAAGAAAGGTACAAGAACTAAAAAAATCAACGGGCAGTTTTCACAAGGCCTGTGACCGAAGGGAAGGCGGCAACCATAGCATCTTATCGTGCGAGTCACGTTCTTGCTAAGCATAAAAAGTTGTTCAAAGTTTGGGAGATCAAGGAAGCATTTATTGAGGCTACAAGACTCTGTTTGGGGATTTTAAGAATAATACTGAATTGATGGCTTCCATCAATGACATTCAGTTGTCTAGAAATACGGTGACAAGATGTGAGGGAATAGCGGAGAATCAACTGAAGAAGGATATTGCCAACTGCGAGTATTATTCCCTCCAGTTTGACGAGTCCACAGATATGGTAGATGTGGCACAGTTATGCATTTTCATCAGAATGTTTTTTGACAACATGAGTACAAAGGAAAAACTACAAACTACTCTCCATTTTGCCACTGAAAGGACATACAAGGGGCAAAGATATTTTTCAAGCTTTTATGGAGTTTGCTAACAAATTCCAACTGCCCTTTTGTAAGCTTGTTTCCATTACTACCGATGGGGCACCCGCTATGGTAGGCCGCATTATTGGGTTTGTTGCATTGTGCAAACGGGACGATTGTTTCCTGGACTTTCTTAGTTTTCACTGCGTAGTTCATCAGCAAGCTTTGTGCGGGAAGATGTTAAACATGAAAGAGGTGATGGATGTTGCGATTGTGTGTTCTATTCGAGCAAGAACCCTACGGCGGAGTTTATTTCACGCTCACTTAGAAGAGACCGAAGCGGAGCACACAGAACTGCTGCTGCTCACAGATGTGCCGTGGCTGAGCCGAGGTACATTTTTAGGGAGATTCAGTGAGTTGTTGCCTGAAATCAAGGAGTTTCTCATGGTCTCCAAACATGCAGAATATGCACAGCTAGAGGACACACAGTGCCTCCTGGATTTAGCTTTTCTCACTGACCTAACTTACATGCTTAATGAACTGAATGTAGAGCTGCAAGGAGAAGGCAAACATGCAATCAACATGACCAGCTCTGTGAACACTTTTAAATGCAAACTACAACTGCTCACAAGAAAGCTGCAACGTAAGGACCTGCACTTCTTTCAACACATGCATTCAGAACTTGAATGTCAGGGCAAGGATACAGCACAGTTTGACAGTGCACGTTACGTGGAGCAAGTCCAGAGCATCTTATCTGAGTTTGATAGGCGTTTCACTGATTTGCATCACTTGAGCCTATTGCTACTTATAAACTCAGCAAAAAAAAGAAATGTCTCTTTTTCAGGACCCTGCCTTTCTAATATAATTCGTAGATCTTCATTGTAAAGGGTTTAAACACTGTTTCCCATGCTTGTTCAATGAACCATAAACAATTAATTAACATGCACCTGTGGAACGGCCATTAGACACTAACAGCTTACAGATGGTAGGCAATTAAGGTCACAGATATGAAAACTTAGGACACTAAAGAGACCTTTCTACTGACTCTGGAAAAACACAAAATGAAAGATGCCCAGGCTCACAGCTCATCTGAACCTGCCTTAGGCATGCTGCAAGGAGACGCATAAGACAGGACGGACAGCTGATCGTCCTCTCAGTGGCAGACCACGTGTAACAACACCTGCACAGGACCGGTACATCCGAACATCACACCTGCGGGACAGGTACAGGATGGCAACAACAACTGCACGAGTTACACCTGGAATGCACAATCCCTCCATCAGTGCTCAGACTGTCCGCAATAGGCTGAGATATTGTGGACTGAGGGCTTGTAGGCCTGTTGTAAGGCAGGTCCTGACCAGACAACACCGGCAACAACGTCGCCTATGGGCACAAACCCACCGTCGCTGGACCAGACAGGACTGGCAAAAAGTGCTCTTCACTGACGAGTCGCGGTTTTGTTTCACAAGGGGTGATGGTTGGATTCGCGTTTATTGTCAAAGGAATGAGCGTCACACTGAGGCCTGTACTCTGGAGGGGGATCGATTTGGAGGTGGAGGGTCCGTCATGGTCTGGGGCGGTGTGTCAAAGCTTCATCGGACTGAGCTTGTTGTCATTGCAGGCAATCTCAACGCTGTGCGTTACAGGGAAGACATCCTCCCTCATGTGGTACCCTTCCTGCAGGCTCATCCTGACATGACCCTCCGACATGACAATGCCACCAGCCATACTACTTGTTTTGTGTGTGATTTCCTGTAAGACAGGAATGTCAGTGTTCTGCCATGGCCTGCGAAGAGCCCGGATCTCAATCCCATTGAGCATGTCTGGGACCTGTTGGATCGGAGGGTGAGGGCTCAGGCCATTCTCCCCAGAAATGTCTGGGAACTTCCAGGTGCCTCGGGGGAAGAGTGGGGTAACATCTCACAGCAAGAACTGGCAAATCTGGTGCAATCCATGAGTAGGAGATGCACTACAGTACTTAATGCAGCTGGTGGCCACACCAGATACTGACTGTTACTTTGGATTTTGACCCCCCCCCCCCCTTTGTTCAGGGACACATTATTCCATTTCTGTTTGTCACATATCTGGAACTTGTTCTGTTTGTCTCAGTTGTTGAATTGTAAGTTCATATAAATATTTACACATGTTAAGGTTGCTGAAAATAAACATATTGTTTCTTTTTTTGCTGAGTTTATGTGCTTTCCGTTTGGCATAGACGTAAATGTAGAAGTCATTGCCTCCAAAATGGGATCACTTTTTCAGTTGGACACAACTATAGCAGAAACTGAAATTCTCACCCTTCAAAATGACATTCAGCTGAAATCCAGGGCAACCACTGAGATGAAGGAAGAGTTCTGGAAGCTACTGCTAGAGGAGAAGTATCCCAAATACGACGTGCTTTCAATTTATCAGACCTTTTTGGATCAACCTAGTTCTGTGAGTCTGCATTTTCTCACATGAAGATAATTAAGTCCAAGTACAGATCTACTATGACGGATGACCACCTTGTGGCCTGCATGAGACTTGCAACACGCTGCTGCAGCCCTGACTATAAAAAACGACTAGCCTCCACCAATGCCAAAAGTCACACTAAGGTAGGAAATTAAATGAGTTGCACTTATTTATGTAAAACATGTTATTGGTCCACATTATATTTGGGTATAAAATAGGTATCATAGCAACAGGTTCATACTCAGTGGTGTGTTGCGTTTCATACATTTTGTTGGTTGGTTTAGAGACTGGTAGATCTCATCAGGCTGGCAAATGAAAAAGTAGATCTCACGTCAAAGAAGGTTGGGCACACCTGGTCTAGAATGCTGTAGCGTTAAGATTTCCCTTCACTGGAACTAAGGGGCCTAGCCCGAACTAAGAACAACAGCCTCAGACTATTTCCTTCTCCACTAAACTTTACAGTTGGCACTGCATTGGGGCAGACTGTCAGATGGTGAAGCGTGATACATTTCTCCAAAGAACATGTTTTCACTGCTCCAGGGTCCAATGGCGGCAAACTTTACACCACTCCAGCCTACGCATGGCATTGTGCATGGTGATCTTAGGCACTTGGTGGTCCTGTTCTGTGAGCTGTTGTTGCTCCTAGACATTCCCACTTCACAATAACAGCACTTACAGTTGACCAGGGCAGAAATTTGACAAACTGACTTGAAAGTCACTGAACTCTTCAGTAAGGCCATTCTACTGCCAATGTCATTCTACTGTTTGTCTATGGAGATTGCATGGCTGTGTGCTCGATTTTATACACCTGTCAGTAGGGTTGCACATTTTGGGGAATATTCAGAGGTGAAAACTTTCCGTGGGAATATATGGGAATTAACGGAAATATATGCAAATGGTTATTAATACCATTTAAATGTAGATGCTTTTTTGCATTGGGTAGATTTACCATATCATATGGAGACAGAAACATAAACCCTATACCATATCATAAGTAGACATAATTGCAAATTATTTGCCCGGATGGCCAACAATTTTTCAATCTTTGTATTGGTCAGCCTGTTGTGTGTGTGTGTGTGTGTGTGTGTGTGTGTGTGTGTGTGTGTGTTCCCAAACAAGGACCAATTGCACTCTGAGGTGGCTGATGTTAGTGGCTGATGAGATATGTTGGCACGACTGCCATATTGCAGCTCCATCCCAAAGCCCTTGCTTGGAAGACTGCCAAGAACCTTGCCCTCATCCAGGCCAAGGTGGCGAGACACAGTAGTGATGACACCATAGGCCTTGTCGATCTCTGCACCATACTTAGGGTCCAACATTTACGCTGCGGCGTGTATGGGATTCAGGCAGAAGTCTTCACACTTTTTGATGTATTTCAGAACTGCAGTTTCCTCTGTTAGAACAACAGTGAAGTGGGCAGGGCAGTACAGATTTCTTCTCTTACATCTGCAAGCCGAGTCTGAACATCAGACAGGATGGCATTGTCTCCCTCAATCCGTGCAATGGCTACTGCTATAGGTTTCAGGAGTTTCAGGCTGCTTACCACTCTCTCCCAAAATACATCATCCAGGAGGATCCTCTTGATGGGGCTGTCCATATAGGCATACTGTGATATGGCCATTTCTTGGAGAGAGTCCTTCCCCTCCAGGAGACTGTCAAACATGATGACAACAACACCCCAATGGGTTTTGCTGGGCAGCTTCAATGTGGTGCTCTTATTCTTCTCACTTTGCTTGGTGATGTAGATTGCTACTATAACTTGATGACCCTTCACATACCTAACCATTTCCTTGGCTCTCTTGTAGAGTGTAGTGTATCCATTGTTTTCAGTGCCATGATGTCCTTGAGGAGCAGATTCAGTGCATGAGCAGCACAGTCAATGGGTGTGATGTGAGGGTAGGACTCCTCCACTTTAGACCAAGCAGCTTTCATGTTCGCAGCATTGTCTGTCACCAGTGCAAATACCTTCTGTGGTCCAAGGTCATTGATGACTGCCTTCAGCTCATCTGCAATGTAGAGGCCGGTGTGTCTGTTGTCCCTTGTGTCTGTGCTCTTGTAGAATACTGTTTGAGGGGTGGAGATGATGTAGTTAATTATTCCTTGCCCACGAACATTCGACCACCCATCAGATGATTGCAATACAGTCTGCTTTCTCTATGATTTGCTTGATCTTCACTTGAACTCAGTTGAATTCTGCATCCAGCAAATGAGTAGATAAAGCATGTCTGGTTGGAGGGGTGTATGCTGGGGGAAGAACATTCAGAAATCTCTTCCAATACACATTGCCTGTGAGCATCTGAGGTGAACCAGTTGCATACACAGCTCGAGCAAGACGTTCATCAGCATTTCTCTCACTACGTTCCTCTATTGAGGATTCCAGGAAGACCATGAGCTGTTGCTATCGATAAGGTGTCTGATTCATCATTTTCACCTCGAATAGAAGTAGAGGGACTTTTGTCAGAGGTTGCTTGTTGTGAGCGCTGAGGGAACTTTATGCACTTGGCCAGATGACTCTGCATTTTTGTTGCATTCTTCACATATGATTTGCCACAGTATTTACAAAAGTACACTTTTCCTTCTACATTAGCTGCAGTGAAATGTCTCCACACATCAGATAGTGCCCATGGCATTTTCCTGAAAAAAGGAGTAAAAAAACTAATATAATTCCATGTACAAATAAATAGTTAAGCAGTTAGATTAAACAACTCCTTTGTAAGATAAATGTTTTAAAATGAAACATGTATGGAAACAGGTGAATTAACACTCCTTAGTTAGCAGGCTCAAGAAAGCTAAAACCCACATGGCAGCAAAAACTAACTAGCAGAAATTGTTAACAAGTTAGAAAGGAGTTAAAAACACTATGCTGTAGGCTACTATTTACTAGTTAACAAACAATATGTCATATAAAATATATTCACCCCTGCCAGTATTGTAATCAAAACATACCAGAAAGCATGTAGTCCTTGACTCAGTGTAGTAGTGTGGGCTCAATAGCATCTCATTAGTGTGCAAGAGCTTGAGAATCAGCTGTACATGTGATGGAAGAATGCACAGTGCATGTAGAGGATTGCAATTCCATTGAATTGGGGATAGTTCAACCAAAATATGCCACAAGACCTAGAATTGCCTTATGTGTAGTTTGAATAAAAGTGTCTGCTAAATAACCATATTCTTGTAACATTCTCTATGTATTTCTGTCAGTAAGAGGATCTTAACACTGGGAATGAAGGAGGAGCCACAGCCCCATCCAAAGAATCTCCAGCTGCAGAGGATGGTCAGATACACAGCCACACTGTTTGTCCAGGTGAGACAGAGGGTACACTACTGTACATAAAGAGCAGTTATGGATAAGCTGAATGGTGTGGTGAAGAGTGAATGATTAGTCACTTTCCCCAGAATAATAGCTCAATACAAAACACATTCAAACACCTCCCTCTCTTTCTCAACCCTTTTCTCTCTGTTTCTCTCCATCTCTCTCTCCCTATCCCACCCCCCTCCTGCAGGAGAAGTTACTGGGTCTGATGTCTCTGCCCACTAAGGACAAGTATGAGGAGATGAAGATGAAGCGGAAGCAGGAGCAGGAGAAGAGGCTCGCCCAGGAAAGACTGGTGAGGAGGCTGCTTATTGTTTAAACTAAAGACCCAATAATGATACTCCAAAAAGGATCTGATATGTCCTGATACAGGAAAGCTAAAAGCAACTGCTTTTATAAGTAGTGTATTATATAGTAAAGCTGTCTCTAAAAGCGTACCTTCCTATCTTCTTGCCAGGCTGCCCAGAAGAGAAGGCAGGACTCTGAGAAGAACCGCCCAGCCTCTAGCACCAACGGGGAGCCTCCTCAGGCCCCCAGAGTACTCCGCATGACCAAAGCTGGAGGCTGGCTGCCCTCCTCAGACACCCTCCACACCCACGGGGAGCTGGAAGACCCCATGCTGCAGCAGATAGAGAATATCCGGTCGTTCCTGCGGCAGGCCAAGGCCGCCCATAGACATGACGAGGTGGCCATGCTGGAGGAGAACCTCAGGCAGCTTCAGGTGGGGAAACCTACATAATGTTACAAAATGTAGCTGCGAAATGTACTGCGATTACAATGCAATGGACCGTAACAGGGCTCTGGTCAGATAGTGCACTGTGTAGGGACTAGGGTGTGATTTGTTGAACTGTGTGTTCTCCAGGATGAGTACGACCAGCAGCAGACCCACCTGGCCATCACTCTGTCCCAGAGACTGGCCCAGGAGGAGCTGCAGCACCTGGAGGACAGGGAGAGGGGGAAGATGAAGCACAGGGCTCAGAGCCAAGCCCCAGGATCCACTCAGGCCACATACACCTGGCAGGGCTCACTGAACCTAACTGATACAGGAAGCCTCCATAGGGACGGGGAGGAAGAGAACAAGGAGGAAGAGTTGACCCCTAAAGCAGAGAGGAGCCCCTCGTCCATGAGGGCCTTCCCTGCCCTGACGGACCAGGATGAGGAGTCGCCCCAGTGGCTGGGGGGAGATGTAGAGGGACAGAACAGCGCCTCCTTCAACCCCTTTAAGGAGGAAGACTCCACCACGGTGGAGGAGGATCTGTCCAACCCGTTCTCTGAGGAGATCCAGAAGGAGCACAAGGAGGTAGCTAACGGGAAGAAGGAGTACAACCCGTTTGAGGAGGAAGAGGAGGGCGGGGTGCAAGGGCAGGCTGATGGCGTCACAGGCAACCCTTTCGAAGAGGAGGAGGAGGAGAATGATGAAGGTAACCCTTTTAAAGAGGCTTCTGGGATTACCCCGCCGGGAGCCTCGACCAATCCCTTTGAAGAGGAGGGTGAGGCAGCAATGCCAGACGTTGACCTGATCGAGGAGGAGTTGCTGCTGCAGCAGATCGATAACATTCGGGCGTACATCTTCGACGCCAAGCTCAACGGGAGGCTGGATGAGGTGGAGCTGCTGTCAGAGAACCTGAGAGAGCTGCAGCACACCCTGCAGGAACAGAAGCTTAAGACACACTGACAGAGACACTACCTCCGTCTCTACTTTTCTCATCCTCCATGCCATCACCTGATTCTTACAACAGGGCTGCCCACCCAGGGTGCCCACCTAGAAGCTAATCCGGAGACTCTACAGTAGTTCCCTTTAAAGCTGGGATCCGCAAAAGGCGAAACATCACCACTGGTCGCCCCAGGCGCATTTGTTATTGTTTTTCAAACGGAGGAGATGAGCATCCAGTATCATGATAAAAACAGTTTGTAGGACATACTCTGCTGTTATATCCAGAGGAGGCTGGTGGAGGAAGCTATTGTAATGGCCGGAATGGAATGATTGGAACGGAGTCAAACGTGGTTTCCATATGTTCTGTGTTTGATAACATTCCATTTCAGCAATTACAATGAGCCCATCCTTCTATAGCTCCTCCCACCAGCCTCCACTGGTTCTATCTCATGTGCGATGATGTCCGATGAAAAAAGTGTTTGTTTGAAGTAACGTCTTTTGTTGTTGTAATATCGCAAACAGACATGGCAGTTTCACCGCTAATGATTCAAGCTTTAAATGGCCAATGATCTCATTGATTCTGGGTTGGTTAAGGTCAGTGTTAGGTGGGTTAAAACATTTGTGAAGGAACCACCCACCCCCCATTCCCCTTGGGTATTAGCCCTCTAGACCAAGGGCCGCATCTCAATAGTCTATACTCCCTCTCCTTGTCCCTTTCCTTCATCTGTATTGATGTGAATGAACTGCACAGGTGACAGCACCTAGCATTATTTCTTTGCCGATCCTGATCATCCTGCCATGTAAGTGCAGGGTCAATGAGAGGAGACAAGGAGAGAAAGCAAAACTATTCCATTGAGACCCTGCTCAGGGTTATGCAGCCTAGCACTAAAAGGAGATGCATTTATATTCATTTCTTCACTCTTGTACATACTAATAACACTCACACTCTATGAAGGCCTCATTTAGGAGCCCTGTTGTTTTTGTAATTCTATCTGTATGGTAAGAAGAAGCACAAGGGCAGAGTAAGTCATCACTTCCAGACAGTTGTGCACAGTCAGCCACAGGAGGTAGGATCCAAGGGTTCATATTTGGGCAACAGAGGCCTGACATCGTCTGTAGTCCTGCTATTCAATACCGATACCTTATGTAGAACCAGGGTTGCCTTGAAGGTCGCAAAGTTTTTGGAAATGTTATGGTCTTCTTGAACGAAAACGTTCACTCTGAACTGACAGCTGTCGTCGGCACCTGAATACTAAGCATTACTAACTTGTTACTGCTACATTTTGTCTGTCAGATCTTCACATGCATGTTTGAGATTGTATGGGAGTGGAACCCCATTGCCGTTAAGACATCTTTTCTCTGTCATCCCTGGGGGTCCAGTGACCGCTAGAAAGAGAATGTTGAACAAAACATTAAGCCATGGTGAGCGATACCAACAAAAAAACTGTTTTAAAATCCTGCTTTGTTTTCAGGGACTCCTTCTGTTAGCTGGTTATGTCTATTGAATGACTAAGTTGAAGCGCAGGATAGATTCATTTTTTTTGAGTATGCATGATATCACTGAGACGCTTCTGCAGTGGTCCAAAGTAGGCTAGTCTTTCAATTCTGATTTTGTCCTAGTCTCTCTCCCTGCACTGTGTTCTCCTCCCAACACAGTGGAGACTAATCCTAACCCTGTGTTTTCTCTTTTAGTGCACCAATGATGGCAGGGTCAGAATCTGTCCTGCTCTGAACTTACTTTCTCACCCTGCAAACATCCAGTTTACTTTCTCATATGCCAACTTAACTACAGTGTGTATTTATGCAACTGGTTCAACCAAGTCTCTTAACTGCACTTACCAATTAACACAACACCGTTGTTGCACTGGAGATGTTTAGGTCTGAGGCACAGGATAATAGGTTACTTTACCCAGAATGCTCCATCTGTCACATCATCAGCCTTCTACTCTGTATTCATAAAGTCTTGGCAAAACTTACATCTAGTTTCCCTCTTTGGATTCTTGATTTCTCATTGGTAATGAAAAAACACTAAACCGATTCAATGCTACCTAGTATTATCACATACTGTGGCAAACTGTTTCCTGTTGTATCCAAGTACTAATTTCCTTGCCTTAAAGTAAACAACAGTACTTGATATTAAGTTGAACTAAAGCAGTATTGTTCGCTGTAGTCTCATGCACACTCAACAGAACTTTGAAACATGCATAATTTATTTGTGGCAAATATTAATGAACTGTTGAGCTTTTTCATAATGTTGCCTGTTTACCTTTGTCACTGGCTCTGTTTACACAGGCAGCTCAATTCAGATTCCCCCCCACTAATTGGTCTTTTGACAAATCACATCAGATCTTTTCAGAGCTGATTGACAAAAGACCAATTATTGAAACATCAGAATTGGGCTGTGTTGAGGCTCCATCACTCAACACTAATTAAAGACATGACCTATGAAAAATTGGAAGGGTGGCATTTTCATTTATTGACATTACAGGATGCGAGTGTGTGTTGCAAATATTATGCATCAACTCCACACATACACACTTGATTTAATTCATCAGTCTCAATTATCCTTATTTACAACCACTGACATAAAATCTAAATATTTCCTTTAATGTACAAAAACAAATCCACAGTATTTCCAGTGAAACATATTTGACATAGTAGTATTGCTGTCCAGTCTCAGTCCTGTGCGGCTGCCATCTGTGCACGGTATTTCCCAGTCATCTCCTTGGGCAGCGGCGTGGTGCCCGGGCAGGGAACCTGGCCCTCCACCTCACAGATACACTCCTTCAGACAGTACTTCTTGGGCCCAAAGTTGGCTGGGTTAGCAGCCTCCATCCTGGCTAAAGCCTCAGCCTGCAGGACCTCACTGTAAAGGGAGAGAATAGACAATGATGAGAAGACAAATTAACCAGTAATATTGTATTATACACTTAGACAAGAGTAACACCTAACCATAAAGGGCTAGTGCATTCAAAAATGTGAGTTTCCTGTGTTGTGTATATTTCCACACCGAGGTTGGAATAATTCTGTGAAATTGTGAAAACGATAATGCCCTTTTAGTGTAAGAGCTGTTTGACAAGACTGCCTGAAATTTCAGCCTGTTTTGGTGGGAGAGTTTCAAACCTCTAAGGTACTTTAATTGTTTCCCAGCAATGATTTGATAACGAGATATTGGACCTTAACATTCCTCTTGACATTAGGCTACTGTCAGCGACATTAACTCGTGGCTTATTTACTGGCATCTAGCCTGAAGACTAGTCTGTTTATGCTTTAGCTTAGCCAAATCATTTGTGGTTGTCATGCCAAACAGACTGCTGCAACCCAGGAAGGCCTACACATCTACACTTCTGGGATGTATTCATTAGTCAGATTCTGTTGCAAAATGATTTGCATATGAAAAACAAGAGTTTCTATTGGACAGATGCAGGTAGGTCCCACCCCTTTTCGTTCTGTTCGCTTCCATTTGGTTCCTAGAGTAAACAGTTTGTTGCAAAACGTTTTGTGACAGAACAAACGTTTTGCAAAGGAATTCGACTAATGAATACATCCCTGTTATAGAACCAAATCAAGCAGTGGGCTGTGATGAGAATGGGTATCGGAGATTATGGTACTATCAGTACTTACTCGGTCTTGCCAAGAATAGTCTTGACATGTTGGGTGATTTGTTTATGGTCCTTCCCCTCCACATCCACCAACACCTGCTCTCCATCATCTACATGGAAGAGAGAGATCCTATTAATTTACAAATTATTTTCTAATTCTAAGGATATACCATGTCAGACTTAACAAAACAGGCCTAATAGACTTGATAAAATCACAACCACAGACTTTATGCAGTAATGACAGATGCACAAACATGTAAAATAGAGGCATAGTTAAAGGTTATATCAATCATAGTAAGTACAGAATTGGACTCACCTAGGTAGAACTTTAGGAATGGCGATGGTGTCATGTTCTTAAACATCATAATTTGAACCCAAGGATTTTTGTACTGAATTTGTGGAACATTGAAGAACACAAATTTTCTGCAGAAAAAGAGAAAAGATGCATGGCCAACCAGGCTGTACCAACACACTCATAGATCCTGACCACTGGGTTATAGCTCTGATCCAGGGCATTACGTGCGTCTTGCTAATGCTGAACAACTCGTTGTCGCATGATGGACAGTTTGTACTTTCAGGACAACTGGGAATTCGAAAAGAAACGGGGTCAAGTCATTGACAGCAGTGATCTTCAGGTCGGAATATGGAGTGAGATACATGCCAAAATGTTGAACGTACGTATCATTAGGATCGTAAGAAAATCCATATGTAAATTGTTAGGATCATAAGAAAAGCCATGCATAAAATCTGTGAACATTCAAACGCCATGTTACGATTACGGCCTAACTTGAACAAATCTTGTGCAGCAATTCTGAATTACAATAATGACTTAAGGTTTTGTCAGTTTCATGTCACCAACAAAACAACAACATACACCAAATGGCCTGTGAGGAGTGCTACGCGAACAAGCATAACACAGTATGTGTTAACCCGTAGTAACCAGTAGTATCTACCAGGAATAATTCATCATAACCAGTAGTATCTACCAGGAATAATGAAACAGAATAATAATGGCTGTTTTGTGAATCTATTAATTATGTATGAACTCTTTGAACTCTCAAAATATTTTTTTGAATCACTCAAAATCTTGCCAAAGCATATTCTGTAGGAGGGGTTAATATGATTTATATGAATCGGGTCATGAACCTATGGACTTTGAAATTAACAAAGGGAGAGGTAGGCAAAGCCTGCCATAAGCTTATTCCCACACTTTACAATAACTCTGTTGCAGTGGTCTTAGGCAGTCTCTGTATAGGCTATTCCCTCCATCCCGACACTGCTGCCCAGTTGAAGCGCTTGTGATCTCCATGCGCCTTCAGAAAAGCACCCCTCACCCTCAGAAAATGCCGTTCTGGAGGCCTATTTGACTACTAGCCAAAAAAAGCGTAGAGCATGCATGACGCGTTCAACGCATCATTCCAACATTTAATTCATCTTCATTCAGTTCAGTCAGGATGTCATCCATTTAGTCATTTGTGAATTGCGATAGGAACTAAATCAAAGAGAATAGAACAGTTTTATCCATTTGTTTATTGAAATCCATGTGAGTATTCAAAATTAGCTAAATTCCCAAGTTCTTTATCCTGCCACTTTAATAATTCAATGTTTAATTTAGGCCTATCCAAAAGGCATTGCAACTTAGGCTATCATTTTGGATACTGGTGTCTTGCAGAATAATTGTAGAACTCTGTGTTTTATAACTTTTTATTATAAGGCTCCCCTTAAAAAGAGACCCTAGCTAACAGGCCTCTAAATATAGTCTCTAAATACATTTCAAACAAAATAGTTTGAAGCTGGCTTAACGCTGGGCTGAGGGTGTAAACATTGGCATGGTTGTTGCTGATAGGCTGATAGGGAAAACAGATTTGGCAATAAGAATAGGCTATAGTCAAAACCATTTGGGAACCCTTGGCTATTTCGCTCAGGACAGCCTAAATCATATTAACTTCCTATTTTGCAGCTCAGGTGGTTATTCAAGACAAGGCTCTCCTGTGCCTTTATCATTCTCACACAAGTCATTTGCTGAAGGCCAAGCCTATACTACTTCATCTACTGGTATAACGTCGTTATTGGGGGCGGCAGGGTAGCCTAGTGGTTAGAGTGTTGGACTAGTAACCGGAAGGTTGCATGATCAAACCCCCGAGCTGACAAGGTACAAAACTGTCGTTCTGTCCCTGAACAGGAAGTTAACCCATTGTTCCTAAGCCGTCATTGAAAATAAAAATTTGTTCTTAACTGACTTGCCTGGTTAAATAAAAGGTAAAATAAAAATGTAATGTAGTTCTAAAACAAGCTCTAGACTTTTATTTTGGAAATTAAACTGGGAGCTGCAAAGCAACTGGGCTAGAGGTTTTTACCTTTATTTAACTAGGCAAGTTGCTTGATTGACTAGCTAACTTCGGTTCAGAATTATGTAGCTGTGACTAGTAGCCCTAACTATTGCGTAGCTGTGACTAGTAGCTAGGGTTGCAGAATTACAGGAACCTTCAATAAATTACCTGGGTTTTCCAGAAATCCTAGTTGGAGGTTTTCCTGGTTAGAGGGACTCTGATTCTCTATTGGTTTCAGACTTTTGGCCTCCCATCCCTTTCTAACCACCTCTCGCCGGCTTTGTATTCATGTTACCTGATGAAGTTGCTGTACAATATGATCACCTCTCACCTCTGATGCACATTCAGATGTCATAAATCAGCACTGCAGAGCTCTCCCTGTACTATGCCGTGCCTTGATTGTATTACTGTTGAAAGACATTCAAAGACTCAATCACAGACACTCTTACTGACAGTTGTGGCTGCTTTGCATGATGTATTGTCTCTGTGCTGTTGTCTGTGCCCAACAATGTTTGTACCATGTTTTGTGCTGCTACCATGTTGTTCTCATGTTGTGCTGCTACCATGCTGTGTTGCTGCCTTGCTATGTTGTTGTCTTAAGTCTCTCTTTATGTAGTGTTGTCTCTTGTCGTGGTGTGTTTTGTCCTATATTTATAGGTTATTTATTTATAATTTTTTAAATCCCAGCCCCTGTCCCCGCAGGTCTTTTGGTATGCCACCATTGTAAATAAGAATTTGTTCTTAACTGACTTGCCTAGTTAAATAAAGGTTAAATAAAATGTAAATAAATTCCCAGAATCAAGCAGGAATAAACAGTAAATCCGGTAGCATCCAACCAGGTTTTCTGCAACCTTACTAGTAGCCCTAACTATTATGTCGCTGTGACTAGTAAGAAAGAGAGCAACAACCATGCCAATGTTTATACCCTCAGCCCAGCGTTAAGCCAGCTTCAACTTCAGACTCCTTAACTCCAATAACTTTAGAGCTACGGTATAATTACTGTCCCCTACAGTGAAGGGAGAGAGAAACATAGAGGGAGAGTATTTAAATTCAGTAACTTTAAAGTTTATTCTACGGTTTGAATCACCTCACTTCTTTATACAAATATTGAGACTGATAATACAGGGACTAGTATGAGTATCGGGGGAGGAGAGCTTTGAACTTTAAATTATCCCATCTAGGAGTCGTAACACAGATCTAATTGAACATTTACGTTTCACGCTTTTTTTTAAACGATAAGTAAATGTAACCTTTTAGCAACTCTCGTTCCATATCAGAAAGTCGGAGTTCTAGAAAGATGCCCGAGTTTTCGACTTGGAATTCAGAGTCGGGTGACCATTTTAAACGATTTTCCCAGTCTGAGCTCGTTTTCCCCCCCGAGTTCCCAGTTGTCTTGGACGCACTGTTAACTCGGCAACTACTGGTTCAATTTCTATTGCATATCTGTACAATTATAACAATGAAACAGAAATATAATTGCTCTCTGCATTGAAAGACTTATCCAAAAACAGCTAGGTTAACTAGCTAGTATAACAAACTGACCTTGCTCCGTCGCTGAGCTGTCCATGTGTGTTGTAATTTACTGTCACAATCTTTACTCTGTTTTTCAATACAACTTCTCCCTTCTGGAGATACTCCAGCGTTCGCCTAATGGGGAATCTTCCTTTCATAGGCATTTTTTGTCTTTATTTCCACGTTATAATTTGGAATTGAAAAGGACTCACAACACTCCAGTTGGGCGCTCTTTGATGACGTAAACTATATGCGTAAAGTTTAAGGTCCTTTACTAGTTACCACAGCCACAAAGACATAAACCCTGCCTATTTCTAAACTTTGATTTTAAACCTAACCTTAACCACGCTGCTAACCCTGACCTTGGGCCTGTTGCACAAAACTAGGATAAGGGATTAAGCCAGGATATCTTGGTGATCCTGGCTCAATTGATCCGTAATCCGGTTGCACTAAAGATGGATAGGGGGCAGGAGGATATGTTATGGTATAAATTACCATGGAGATTTATTCTGTGGAGCTAGCCTGCTCCAGACCAGGCTAAATTCCAGGATCTATTTAATCTCATCCCTAATGTCAGTCAGCAGTCACCACAAATGGAAACCAATAGTTATTTCACTGCTCACTATACATTGTTATCACATATAACTAGACCCACTGTTATTTAAACGTTTGTGATCATTAATTTCAATGATTTTGGATAAAAAATGATTTTTAGATGATGTTGCTATCATTAGATAATTTACAGTTTCCCATAGACTATAAGGCTATATATAAAATGCTAGAATATTAGGGCCACAGAGGGGAAAAAAACACAAGTCATAATATTGTAACCAGTTGTTTTAAAGGAGGACAGTTGTTAAAATGACAGATGTGGGGCATTTCGTGAAATTGTACTTCAGTATGGTTTCATAAACAAAGACATGCTGATGTGCCAGAATATTAAGTATCACATTGTCATAAGTATCAAAACTGTAAAAACAATATGTAGCTTTTCTGCAGAAAGAACCAGCCTCATAAATTTATGACTTTATCCTTTTTCTTCAGTGTGGCCCTAGTACTCTGTCATATAAACAAATACACATTCCATATGAATATAAAAACACAATGTGTAACATTATGTTCCTTTATTGAATAAGGACAAAACAAAGCAGGTAAACCATCAGCTCCTTTCAAAACTGAAGTCACAGTGACTCTACAAGATGGAAAGCACAGAATCTAAGCATATTATACAAAATGATACATATACAGACCTTTGAATGTGTATAACACACCCTGCATGTCTGCACACTAAAATAAATGCAGGACAAATCCATACACATCAACTGAACAGACAAATGAATGGATGCAGTAGCCTCCCTGCAGCCTTGTATTACACACAGTATACCGCACAAACATCATAAGAGGCCAAATTCGTCAAAAAACGAACCCAAAAAAACCCAAATTCCTCTGCCACCGCAGGACATATTTAACCAAAATTGAAAGCACACATACTAACTAAAATAATTCAACACATATTGGTCCCTCAGCAGCCGACCACTGTCGTCATCAGGGAAGATTGCCGGATTGTCCCAGTCCATGGCTGGTGGCACTCTGGGGGCCCTCTCCTTCCTCAGGCAGGCCACATTGTGGAGGACAGCACAAGCCACAGTAATATCACATGCCCTAACAGGGCTGACCCTTAATTTGTGAAGGCAGTGAAAGCGTGCCTTCAGGAGGCCAAAGGTCATTTCAACTCTGGCCCTGGTCCTGGCATGGGCATGGTTGTAGGCCTGCTGTGCTTCCTGGGGGTCTGTGAAAGGTGTCAGGAGAAAAGGCTGGCAGCCATACCCCCTGTCTCCCAGCAACACACCAGAGAATTCACCTGTCAACACAAAATCTCATCATTACTACCTCATAAACACAGTGATATTCTTGACACAGCCATGATGGTTATAAATAGGGGTTGTGTGGCTTACCTTGTGATAGGCACTGATAGATTTCAGAGGCCCGAAAGATTCTGGAGTCATGGACTGAGCCAGGCCATTTTGCCACAACATTGCTGATCACACAGTCAGCATTGCAGACCATCTGAAATCATAAGATGAGGAATATTACACCAATCAATGCACATCACTGGCAATGCAGAGTGTTCGTCAATGGACAATATCAAAAAGTTATGTTCACCTGAACATTAATGCTGTGAAAGGATTTCCTATTCACAAAATCGGCCTCATGGGCACCTGAGGGGGCTTTTATCCTTATGTGTGTGCAGTCCACTGCACCAATGACATTGGGGAAACCTGTCACACAAAGTAATGAGTATCCTACTATGTGTTAACAGTTGTCCTGTAATTTGTAGATCCTCTTACCTGCAATCCTATAGAACTCCTCTTTGATGTCACAGAGTCTTCTGTGGCCAGGGAAGGAGATGAAGACATCTGCTAATGCTTTGATAGCCAGACACACACTCCTTATTGTGCGGCAAATTGTGGCCTTGTTCAGCTGTTCTGCATCCCCCACTGAGTACAGGAAGGCTCCACTAGCAAAAAAGCGCAAGGCCACACAAACCATTTGCTCCACACTCAGTGCATGGCTCCGTGCAGTGCGGTGCTTAATCCTGGGACCCAGTAGTCTGCATAGATACCTGATGCCATCTGCAGAAAACCTGTATCTTTCATATAGATGGTCATCAGGGAAGGCCAGTGGGTCCAACCGGTCCCTGAAGACCCTTTCTCACCTGAAGGCTCTCCTCAGCACAAGTGCTTCTTCATCCACCACATCTCGCACGAATGGGCATGCCATTGTCAGAGCAGAAAGGAACACACAATTTTGGGCCTTCATATAGGCTAGTGGCCACACCTGGTGCTGGGGGGGGTGGGCAAAAGAGGGCGATGCCTTATAACGATGACTTGGTTGTACTGATTGCTGGGAAAATAAAAAAAACCTTAGAAAGATGCCACCGTCCTGTGTGCTCACAATAAGAGCTCATATGTCATGGCTCACTTGACTTTACGAGAATATACCTAATTTTTATTTTGAGCTGTGTCATCTTCTTGGAGCTGGGGGAGGAAAGAAAAATAATGATTAATACATTTGTGTTACAGTTAGCATACAGTGTACATTGAAGGCATATCTCACCTCCCTCTCAAGTTTTTTTATTTCAAGGTCCAGTTTCCTAATTGTCCTCTTTTTTATTTCGAACTCCAGTGCAAGATTTTCCATCTTTTTCTTCTTGTACTGAATGTCTATGTCTGCCAGTTCTATTTGGCACCGGAGGTGGTTGCCATACAACTTTCTGATAGCTTGTGAGCTCTGTGAACACAATACAATTAGCGCAGCTGGAATTTGGCAGGATGTGGTGTCCTTTTATTAATACGCACTATGTTGCCAGGCTGGTTTTCCCACTGTATAGCATCTGGGTCCTGTAAAAGAAATTAGATTTTTTGATTTTGATGAGGACTCCTCACCATTGTAGAGTAAATAGTACTTTCACAGTCTTAACATGATACCTCATGCCTTCTGGAATCCAGAGAGATGGTCTCCTCCTCATCATCGTCTCCATCATGTGCTGTTGCTGCTGCACTGGGGCCTTCACCCTATCACATTTAATCGGATTCATATTGAAGCTAGTAGACAAGACATGCCAGGCCTACAGTATGCCTTTGATGGAGTACTCACTGGATCAGCATCGTCTGGTGCTTGTGCTGGTGGCTCTAACAGGAACACAGTGCTGCCAGACACTGCAAGGCAATAGGTAAACCAAAGTCAGACAGTCCAAATTGATTCAATATGAATGTGGTTGTATCCCATGTAGAGATGGAAGGACATACCTTGAATGAAGCGGGTGGCATCTTGGGAGGAACCTATGCTCGTCTCTTTCCCCCCAGGGATCCCCTCTAAGACGGGCCTGCCTTTATTTAGCTCCAAGGCCATGTCCTCTGCTGGGGTAAGGTCAGCCTTTGGTGACCCACCACCCGTGCCTTGTCTGTGGGTATTCTTTTTCACTGCTAAAACAGTACAGACAATGTGTGAGCAGGCACCTTCTGGGTACAATATATGCTTGTGCTTTGTTAAATATTAGTCAGGGACCATACCATTCTGCAGAATGTTCTTGTATTTGATTTTGACCTGCTGCCATGTCCGTTTTGGCCCGTTCATGTTTAATCTACACACACACACACACACACACACACACACTTAATGGAGTCACACTGCAAAAAATTACTTGGTATTTTTGTCTTGTTTTCAGTAAAAATATCAAAAATTTTATCATAGCTTTATACAGTGTGATGGAGTTACTTTACACAATTTCACTCATATCTGCAGTGCATTTCAATAAAAAAAATTAACCGTTTCATAATTACAGTACAACTGCATTTTTGGAGATGTGAATTAAATATTTGAATTGTAATTGTGATGTTTCAGCGGAGCGGTGAGTGTGTAATTGTGCACTACTTACGCATTCAGGCGGTCTGCAATACTTTGCCACGCTTTTTCTCTTTGCTTTATCACTGTGGCGGTGTTGCCTTTCTTCTTAATTATATATTTTACCTCCTCGTATGCCTCCATGAGGATTTGTGCTTCCGACGGGGAAAAGTACGCGGCTCTAGTTGCCATGGTAAATCAGTTAATCTGTGATCTGTGGCGGGGTCTATTTGAGTGAGCCGTGAGCGCGCACCTATCCAGGATTGGTTTCACCTGGCTTAATGAATCCGTGTCTGCTCATCCTGGCTTGGTCTTTGTGCAACCAATTAAGCCTGGACGCACATGTTTTGGCTTCATTGAGCTCAGCTGAGTCATTTATCCCGGATGTCTTAATTCTACTTTTGTGCAACAGGCCCCTTAAGACCAAAAGCTAACGTTTGTTTTCATTATTTTTTTTGTGACATAGCCAAACAACTTTGTGGCTGTGATAACTAGTGGAAAATGTATTGTCTTCTTCTTCAGTGGTGTTTAACGGCGGTTGGCAGCCAATGTTTAGGGTGCATTACCGCCACCAACTGTAGGGGGGTTAAAAGGGAAACTCAATATGGTGATCTAAATCAAATCAAATCAAATTTTATTTGTCACATACACATGGTTAGCAGATGTTAATGCGAGTGTAGTGAAATGCTTGTGCTTCTAGTTCCGACAATGCAGTAATAACAAGTAATCTAACTAACAATTCCAAAACTACTGTCTTGTACACAGTGTAAGGGGATAAAGAATATGTACATAAGGATATATGAATGAGTGATGGTACAGAGCAGCATAGGCAAGATACAGTAGATGGTATCGAGTACAGTATATACATATGAGATGAGTATGTAAACAAAGTGGCATAGTTAAAGTGGCTAGTGATACATGTATTACATAAGAATACAGTCGATGATATAGAGTACAGTATATACGTATGCATATGAGATGAATAATGTAGGGTAAGTAACATTATATAAGGTAGCATTGTTTAAAGTGGCTAGTGATATATTTACATAATTTCCCATCAATTCCCATTATTAAAGTGGCTGGAGTTGAGTCAGTGTCAGTGTGTTGGCAGCAGCCACTCAATGTTAGTGGTGGCTGTTTAACAGTCTGATGGCCTTGAGATAGAAGCTGTTTTTCAGTCTCTCGGTCCCAGCTTTGATGCACCTGTACTGACCTCGCCTTCTGGATGATAGCGGGGTGAACAGGCAGTGGCTCGGGTGGTTGATGTCCTTGATGATCTTTATGGCCTTCCTGTGACATCGGGTGGTATAGGTGTCCTGGAGGGCAGGTAGTTTGCCCCCGGTGATGCGTTGTGCAGACCTCACTACCCTCTGGAGAGCCTTACGGTTGAGGGCGGAGCAGTTGCCGTATCAGGCGGTGATACAGCCCGCCAGGATGCTCTCGATTGTGCATCTGTAGAAGTTTGTGAGTGCTTTTGGTGACAAGCCAAATTTCTTCAGCCTCCTGAGGTTGAAGAGGCGCTGCTGCGCCTTCTTCACAATGCTGTCTGTGTGAGTGGACCAATTCAGTTTGTCTGTGATGTGTATGCCGAGGAACTTAAAACTTGCTACCCTCTCCACTACTGTTCCATCGATGTGGATAGGGGGGTGTTCCCTCTGCTGTTTCCTGAAGTCCACAATCATCTCCTTAGTTTTGTTGACGTTGAGTGTGAGGTTATTTTCCTGACACCACACTCCGAGGGCCCTCACCTCCTCCCTGTAGGCCGTCTCGTCGTTGTTGGTAATCAAGCCTACCACTGTTGTGTCGTCCGCAAACTTGATGATTGAGTTGGAGGCGTGCGTGGCCATGCAGTCGTGGGTGAACAGGGAGTACAGGAGAGGGCTCAGAACGCACCCTTGTGGGGCCCCAGTGTTGAGGATCAGCGGGGAGGAGATGTTGTTGCCTACCCTCACCACCTGGGGGCGGCCCGTCAGGAAGTCCAGTACCCAGTTGCACAGGGCGGGGTCGAGACCCAGGGTCTCGAGCTTGATGACGAGCTTGGAGGGTACTATGGTGTTGAATGCCGAGCTGTAGTCGATGAACAGCATTCTCACATAGGTATTCCTCTTGTCCAGATGGGTTAGGGCAGTGTGCAGTGTGGTTGAGATTGCATCGTCTGTGGACCTATTTGGGCGGTAAGCAAATTGGAGTGGGTCTAGGGTGTCAGGTAGGGTGGAGGTGATATGGTCCTTGACTAGTCTCTCAAAGCACTTCATGATGACGGAAGTGAGTGCTACGGGGCGGTAGTCGTTTAGCTCAGTTACCTTAGCCTACTTGGGAACAGGAACAATGGTGGCCCTCTTGAAGCATGTGGGAACAACAGACTGGTATAGGGATTGATTGAATATGTCCGTAAACACACCGGCCAGCTGGTCTGCGCATGCTCTGAGGGCGCGGCTGGGGATGCCGTCTGGGCCTGCAGCCTTGCGAGGGTTAACACGTTTAAATGTCTTACTCACCTCGGCTGCAGTGAAGGAGAGACCGCATGTTTTCGTTGCAGGCCGTGTCAGTGGCACTGTATTGTCCTCAAAGCGGGCAAAAAAGTTATTTAGTCTGCCTGGGAGCAGGACATCCTGGTCCGTGACTGGGCTGGATTTCTTCCTGTAGTCCGTGATTGACTGTAGACCCTGCCACATGCCTCTTGTGTCTGAGCCGTTGAATTGAGATTCTACTTTGTCTCTGTACTGACGCTTAGCTTGTTTGATAGCCTTGCGGAGGGAATAGCTGCACTGTTTGTATTCGGTCATGTTACCAGACACCTTGCCCTGATTAAAAGCAGTGGTTCGCGCTTTCAGTTTCACGCGAATGCTGCCATCAATCCACGGTTTCTGGTTAGGGAATGTTTTAATCGTTGCTATGGGAACGACATCTTCAACGCACGTTCTAATGAACTCGCACACCGAATCAGCGGATTAGTCAATGTTGTTGTCTGACGCAATACGAAACATGTCCAAGTCCACGTGATGGAAGCAGTCTTGGAGTGTGGAGTCAGCTTGGTCGGACCAGCGTTGGACAGACCTCAGCGTAGGAGCCTCTTGTTTTAGTTTCTGTCTGTAGGCAGGGATCAACAAAATGGAGTCGTGGTCAGCTTTTCCGAAAGGGGGGCGGGGCAGGGCCTTATATGCGTTGCGGAAGTTAGAGTAACAATGATCCAAGGTCTTTCCACCCCTGGTTGCGCAATCGATATGCTGATAAAATTTAGGGAGTCTTGTTTTCAGATTAGCCTTGTTAAAATCCCCAGCTACAATGAATGCAGCCTCCGGATAAATGGTTTCCAGTTTGCAAAGAGTCAAATAAAGTTCATTCAGAGCCATCGATGTGTCTGCTTGGGGGGGGGATATATACGGCTGTGATTATAATCGAAGATAATTCTCTTGGTAGATAATGCGGTCTACATTTGATTGTGAGGAATTCTAAATCAGGTGAACAGAAGGATTTGAGTTCCTGTATGTTTCTTTCATCACACCATGTCACGTTAGCCATAAGGCATACGCCCCCGCCCCTCTTCTTACCAGAAAGATGTTTGTTTCTGTCTGCCCAATGCCTGGAGAAACCCGTTGGCTGCACCGCCTCGGATAGCGTCTCTCCAGTGAGCCACGCTTCCGTGAAGCAAAGAACGTTACAGTCTCAACGTTGATGTCCCTCTGGAATGCTACCCTTGCTCGGATTTCATCAACCTTGTTGTCAAGAGACTGGACATTGGCAAGAAGAATGCTAGGGAGTGGTGCACGGTGTGCCCGTCTCCGGAGTCTGACCAGAAGACCACCTCGTTTCCCTCTTTTTCGGAGTCGTTTTTTTGGGTCGCTGCATGGGATCCGCTCCGTTGTCCTGTTTGTAAGGCAGAACACAGGATCCGCGTCGCGAAAAACATATTATTGGTCGTACTGATGGTGAGTTGACGCTGATCTTATATTCAGTAGTTCTTCTCGACTGTATGTAATGAAACCTAAGATGACCTGGGGTACTAATGTAAGAAATAACACGTAAAAAAACAAAAAACTGCATAGTTTCCTAGGAACGCGAAGCGAGGCGGCCATCTCTATATTCCAATCCCTAATTTTTTCAATCTTCCATAGCTCCCTCCTCAGGCTCTGGGGCCTGAGAGGGTATCACTGCTTGTGACAGTGCATCATCTAACGCCTACCCTGAAAAATATTTTACTCCCAGGATCTGCTCTGCCGTATCCACAATAATGTCCATCTTCCTAGACTTTCCCTCCAGTTTAGCTGTACCCTTGATCACCATTGCCAAAAAAAATCAACAAAGTCCACCTTCTTTACACTTAACATCGCTGGATCCTGCTGGTGGGGAGCCAACTATGCAGCATGCATTGAAGGCCTATTCAACACTAGGTGTCTTCTTTCCCATCCCAACTTTGCTTCTTTTCCCATTCTTTTGCTTCTTTTCCCATTCTTCATTCCACCACCATCCGATCCATGTTCCACATCTGCAGCCGCCATCCTTTCTGCATCCATCCGAGTCTGTACTCTTATCTTCTCCCGGTGTGCTATCAGTTTAAACCAGAATGTCTGCCTTCTTCCTCTCAACTACTCTCATCGTCCTCAACCCTGGAAAGATATATCCATGAGGGTCCTCTCCTGCTGCGATGGCATCCGTGTTCCGGAGTAGTGTAAAAAAAAATCATAAAAGCACATACCTTTTAAATATATGAAGATATGTTTATTACACTGATAACTGCAGTTCCAGTGGCCTGAGAGGGAATGATGTGATACAGGAATCAAATTGTTGTATTCACTGTCAAGTTAAGAGGTAGAATATATGTAGGCCTACAATAACCTTCAGAAAACATAAAGTTACTTGGCTCATTGGTTAGTGTGTAAAAGGTGAAGTTCCTCGGGCCATGGAATATGTTTCTTTTTTTCTCCAAATACAATATCACATTCGACAGGAAGACACTTTTTATATGTACTGTATTTAAAAAGCTACAGACATGACACAAAGGCTTTTACAAACCAAAAACAACACCATCCATATCCCCCCTATGTAAACAATAGAAAACCGTTTTTGTTGCAATTAGTAGTTAATGCATTGAAATTGCTCAGGCTGATAACATTTGTAAGACACAACATTAAAACTCCACATTTTTCGTACAGCATTTACTAAAATGCATAAGCAATTGCATGCACAGCAATGCACTATACAAAAACAATAACAATGCTCATTTTCTTCAGGGCAAATACTGGCAAGTTGCAATATTATAAAACTCTGATTAAAAAAAAGGACATGCACTCATTTGAATGATAATACATGTAGTATAGAGCTCAGTTCACAGAATAGTCAAAATAACAGTCTTTTCAGGTTTTAAAACCAGCTATTACAACAGTACACCTATCATTTCAGAGTACATACCTACTTCTTTACATGTTATAAGTTAGTGTTACTGGTTTTGTTGCTGTTGGACAATGTACACATATTTTCATGTGGTACTAGAGGTGTGGTACTTTAAGTACACTTATTAACATGGAACAAATACATTTGTTCACAACAAACCACGTTTTTACATTTTGGAAACTATTATATCACAGAACAATATACTGTGCAAGAATACAAAAGGAAAATACCTGCTTGATGTTCATTCAACAGTGAAACTATAGATAAATCATGCTAATATTAAAGGGAAAACACATTTTGTCTTGAGAACTCAAAATATATATTTTTGCTATGGTGTGAATACCTGCATATGAATAAAACAGACACTGTAAAGTAAGTCTGGAAGTGGACTGAGATCACTACAGTATGCAGTGTGTTACTGCACTCAGTGCACTGTATAATACCAGCTGGATGGGAATAAATAAACAGAAAAGAGAAATACTGGACACAGAACAGGACATCATGTCACACAAGGCTTGATTGTCATGACAGCAAAACAAAATGGTGGCCATAAAGTTGCCCCTAACCACTGATGTTAAACTTTATTTTACCTCTCTAACAGTAAAGGTTAGAACTACCAGGATAATCTAATCTTATATCTATGGGTAAGGGCAACTTTTACCTGGAGCCAGGGTCATGTGGTGATTGAACAAACAAAATCTTCAACACATTATCTAAATGGTTCAAGTTAAACCATATAATGAATGTGCATTTGCATTAGGCAGACATACTAACAAGACTGTTATTAAACTCCTTCTCTGTAGGATCGATGACCCTCCCCAGCAACAGGCTGTCATCATATGGACTGGTTTAGGGAAAGTTCCATAACAATTTCAGTAAATTGAACCCCCCAAAATTGAAATGTAACCATTCTAACCGTTCTCCTGTTCGGTTTGAAACAAATAATAGATTTGATGTTTTATCTGAAGTGGAGAACAGTTGTCATATTATCCTGAATGGAGTGGCTCAGTACACAAATTTGCTTGTCCATCATCATATACTCTGTAGATTAAGGATCCAGGTTAGCTGCTATTAAACTGTGAACTAAGTCATATTCCTGATTTAGAGGAATTGGTCATCTTTTCAACCAAAACGTTTCAGGGACAGACAGAGCTCGAGGCATGAACCAGCATCATAACATAGGCTATTTATACATTTACATTTCTTTTTTTACATTGTAATACCTGGTGAAAAGTTCAAAGTACAAAAACACAACAAACCTTTACACCAATTCATGTCTCAGTTTACTCATGTAACGGCATTCAGGCAAGCGTCGCTCATTCTTAGTCTATGTCGGCTAAGTGTTAAATACAGATTATCGAGATTAGAGGCAGAAGCAAGCGGTAACTCAATCAATATACTTTTTTGTTGAGCATGAATGTACAGTAAGGCCTGCGTAAGATAAAACCATATTGAAAGGCTTGAGCGAAAAGTTCAACTTTACAGTACATTGAAGCCATTTTGCTGAAGCAGTAGAGGTGACAGTGACGTGTTAGCCACAGTAGCGCTCCCTCTCCAGGGGGTTAAGTGCTCTGAATTACGGAATCTGGACAAGAGACTCACAGTCCCATCATGCATCTCTTTCAGAGAACCATCAAACCCTCATCCAGGGGTCCCCATGGTAACGACCCATAATCACAAACGATGAGGAGTGGACTTTCTGGGAAGAAAGGGATTTCTCCATGACTTTGCATCTTGCGAAGAGTATTTTAATTACATCAAATGTTTGCAGGACAAAAGATGGGGGTTTCAGAACTAGGGTGTTGTTTGGATGGTACGTGGTACAAGTCTAGAGATGGGCTGGAGAGGTTTGGGGGTGGATAGGGGTGGTGGCGGGGGGTCACGCTGTGGGACCGGTGATCTGGGTGTTGTAGTCGGCGGTCTCCATCTTGAGGATGTAAGGGATGATGCTGTCGATGGGCACGTTGCCGATCAGGCCGGTGAAGAATAGCTCCTCTGTGATGCTGGAGCTCATCAGACGCAGCGCAGGGAGTCGCATCAGGATACGCGTCAACCTAGGACAACAAATCAGAGAGACAAGTTAATACATGTGATTTATGGATCCAATCAGAAAAAAACAGATTCACATATGAATTTATGGGACCTGTGGGGAGGGTTTAAGGATATATCAAGATCCTGATTGGCATACAGCATACCTGTATGTGTCATCTGGATAAGTCTTCTGCACATAGTCCTGTAGTTCCATCTGGGCTTTCTCCTGGAACTTCACTATCTGGCTGCAACTGTTCAGGCCTGGATGGTCTGATTAGTGAGACACACAATAGCTGTTTCCTAACAATACACTACGAGGTAAATATGGAAATGTTATCATGATGTAAAGCTTATCTACTCATCTAGTTGATATACTGTACATATACCTATGTGGGTTGTTCCACCAATTAGGTGCCTTTTAAATGTTTATTTATTTAACCTTTATTTGACCTGGCCAAGATAAAGCAAAGCAGTGCGACAAACAAAAACACAGTTACACATGGAATAAACAAACGTACAGTTGACCGGGTAGGGGTAGCCAGGTGGAAGTCATGGCCAGCCGTAGAAAAATGCTTATTGAAATTCTCAATTATTGTGGATTTATAGGTGATGACAGTGTTTCCTAGCCTCAGTGCAGTGGGTAGCTGGGAGGAGGTGCTCTTATTCTCCATGGACTTTACAGTGTCCCAGATCTTTTTGGAGTTTGTGCTACAGGATGCAAATTTCTGTTTGAAAAAGCTAGCCTTTGCTTTCCTAACTGCCTGTGTATATTGGTTCCTAACTTCCCTGAAAAGTTGCATATAGCGGGGCTATTCAATGCTAATGCAGTACACCACAGGATGTTTTTGTGCTGGTTACGGGCAGTCAGGTCTGGAGTGAACCAAGGGCTATATCTGTTCCTGGTTAAAATTGTTTTGAATGGGGCATGCTTATTTAAGATGGCGAGGAAAGCACTTTTATGAGGTCAATATCCTTCCAGGATACTCGGGCCAGGTCGATTAGAAAGGCCTGCTCGCTGAAGTGTTTTAGGGAGCATTTGACAGTGATGGTCGTTTGACCGCAGACCCATTACGGACGCAGGCCCTGAGGCAGTGATCACTGAGATCCTGGTTGAAGACAGCAGAGGTGTATTCAGAGGGGAGGTTGGTCAGGATGATATCTATGAGGGTCACAGTGTTTACGGATTTGGGGTTGTATCTGGTAGGTTCATTGATAATTTATGTGAGATTGAGTAGTGTAACTTGGTGAAAATAAAATGTTTTATTTCAACACATTTTTTATTCTGTCATAAAGAACACATGTTCAACATAATTAAAAAAAAACAGGTTTTCCCCATCTCAAGAGGTTAAAGAGAAAAAAAAAGACTATATTAAGTGCCAAATCCCCTTGTGACAGGGGAATGGAAGCTTGTTGTGTGCAACAGATAGGGGTAATTGATTGCAATCTTGACCAGCTCGACCCGCTCAGTTTTCCACCACAAAACACCAGAAAATGTCCAAAAAGAGAAGAACCCACTCACCTGAATTTACACTAGACTTTTGAAAAAACAACAAAAAAAATTTAAGGAATTGTTTCACCACCAATGAGATTTCAGTTCAAGTAACAGGGTTGACCTTAAAATGAGGTACAAGTTTTTTTTAACGAATAAATAATCACATGAAATAAATAACAATCTTCAGAAATGACTTTGTCAGAGTAACAAAATAACCAGGGCTTTACAGTGATGGTAAAAACTGAGAAATGTCAGGGTTAAGTGAGTTAAAATCTTCCTAGAAGTCACTGAGGATGCAAAGAGGGACATATAAAAATGCTGGCACTTGAGAAATTCTTTATTCATATATGATTTATTTTCCATGTGGTCTATATTAAAACGGGCACTTCATTTAATATAACAGGCTTTTAAAATTGTATTTTTGCGCACAATTTCTAAGTGACGCAGAATGCACTCATTTCGTGGAATGACCCATGTACTGTATATGTACTGTATATGTCAAATATAATTTATCCGAGTAAATTTACTCTAATCTGATAAGTCCGATGTTTCTCATAACTAGGGAATTGATATTGCCTCGACCATGTGACCTGACCAGGAGAAACTTGGGTCCCCTGTGATTTATTATGTATTTCTAACATAATGTATGATGTTAATCGGACCATGCTCACCAGGGCTGAAGAGCACTATGGCCTTCAGGTAAGCATACTCATAGCTGTCTGTCTCCATCTTAGCCATGCTGTTACAGAACTCCTGCAGCTTCCAGATGTGTTCCATCACCAGCTTCACTCTCTCCGCAGACACCTTATCTACAGGGGAACAGCAGACAACACCTTACAACAGAAATAATTAGAAATTAACTTATTTTCTGGGGACTGTGTGTCTGATTGTATCAGGGTGTGTGTTTGTGAATTTAGTGCGTTCATTGTTTTGTATGGAGATCTGGAGGTTGGATGGTGTACCGTCCTGGATGCTGTTCTGGAGGTGGTTGATGATGGCTTCCAGGATGGTGGAGAGACTCATGATCTGAGCACACTGAGCCAGCCCCAGAGTGAATAGCTCATTCCAACAGGCACGTACCAGGCTGGTGTTACTCTCCTGACTGAGACACACACACTGTTACAGCACTGAATCATGATTGGTTAAGATGATGCACACAAACACAGACAATTCAAGTCACACACATAAATACCAAAAGCGTAATAACACTTTGATATGAGTGTTCTTACCCAAGAGCGGAGAATGCAGGGATGGAGCTTGCCCAGTGCATGGAGAGGAAGAGGAGGCGGGACGCTGACTCACAGATGTAGTGCACATTCAGATAGTCTGGCATTGGGCTGGGCATGGTCAGCTACAGGAGGGACAGAGAGGGACCGAGATAGATAGAGATGTCAGATTATTGAAATCTCAAAGGTTACGTGCATACAAAAATAAATGGTTTGAACACCAGCAAAATGTGAATACATTTAAAAGTTTAAAGTTTAGATCCACCACCTTGAAGCTGACGTGTGTGTCTGTGAGCAGTGGGCCCTCCACCTCAATGAGGGGGGTCACCTGGTCCCGGCTGATCACTTGGATGGTGGCTCCGCCCACACACTCCCCACCCTCCGCCAGGTTCTGCCCCACCCCTGACTCAGATGGGTTCAGGGCTTTGGCCAGGGTGTCAAAGGCACTGAAGACACATACACAATACAGGAGCAATTACACACACACACACACACACACAGACAGACATATTCAAACAGAGCCACTGCGTACCGTGTTATCTCGCTGGCAGACTGCTCCTCCTGCTGGTCGTCTGAGGTATCACTGTTGTTCAGGGACTCACTGAGGGAGTCGGTCAGGTTGGCCAGAGAAGTCACCACACTGGCCAGGGTCCCCAAGTCCCCCTGCCCCGACTCAGACTGTCGAGGGGGGTACATCCAGTGAGCCAGTAGTGAGAACAACAACACACTTCGATTCCAATGACCGGTCCCATTCACAGCATGTTAGGACAGGTATTACACTGAGAATGTTGAGGAATAACAGAGTTTCTACCTTGGTGTCTGTGGCCAGCAGTAGAGTCCCGTCAGCCTGGATCAGAGGCTGCTGAATGTTCACCAGCATCCCTGGGTCTAGCAGACTGGATCTGGACACAACACCAGTCAGACACCAAACTCTAACCCACAGGACCAATCAGAGCTCCTAGGGGCCGGGGTCTTTTATGCAGGCAAACTTAAATCCATTTAACCTCATTTCTACCAGCATGTCACATGTGCAACCAGAGGAAAAACAACTTAGACCACCTTTACTCTCCCTTGCCCTCCATGCGGCAAATCTGACCATAATTACATGGTCCTGATTCTTGCTTACAAGCAAAAATTAAAGCAGGGAGTACCAGTGACTCGCTCAATACGAAGTGGTCAGATGACGTGGATGCTACGCTATAGGACTGTTTTGCTAGCACAGACTGGAACATTTTCCAGGATTCAATGGCATTGAGGAGTATACCACAGTCACCGGCTTCATCAATTAGTGCATTGACGACATTGTCTCCACAGTGTCCGTACGTACATTTCCCAACCAGGAGCCATGGATTACAGGCAACATCCACAACGAGCTAAAGGCTAGAGCTACCATTTTCAAGGAGCGGGACACTAATCCGGACGCTTATAAGAAATCCAGCTATGCCTTTAGATGAACCATCAAACAGGCAAAGTGTCAACACAGGACTAAGATTGAATCTTACTACACCGGCTCTGACGCTTGTCGGAAGTGGCAGGGCTTGAAAAACATTACGGGCTACAAAGGGAAACCCAGCCGCGAGCTGACCAGTGAGGCGAGCCTGCCAGACGAGCTAAATGCCTTTTATGCTCGCTTCGAGGCAAGCAACACTGAAGCAAGCATGAGAGCACCAGCTGTTCCAGACGACTGTGTGATCAAGCTTTCTGTAGCCGATGTGAGCAAGACCTTTAAACAGGTCAACATTCACAAAGCCGCGAGGCCAGACGGATTACCAGGACGAGTACTCAGAGCATGCGCGGACCAACTGGCAATTGTTTTCACTGACATTTTCAACCTCTCCCTGACCGAGTCTGTAATGTTTCAAACAGACCACCATAGTCCCTGTGCCCAAGAAAGTGAAGGTAACCTGCCTAAATTATTACCACCCCGTAACACTCACCTCGGTATGTGATGTGAGCCATGACCAAAGGCTGGCCATGGCTCACATCCACACCATAATGCCGGAAACCCTAGACCCACTCCAATTCGCATACCGCCCCAACAGATCCACAGATGATGTAATCTCAATTGCACTCCACACTGCCCTTTCCCACCTGGACAAAAGGAACACCTATGTGAGAATGCTGTTCAATGACTACAGCTCAGCATTCAACACCATAGTGCCCACATCACTAAGCTAAGGATCCTGGGATTAAACGCCTCCCTCTGGAACTGGATCCGGGACTTCCTGACGGGCCGCCCCCAGGTGGTAAGGGTAGGTAACAACACATTTGCCACACTGATCCTCAACACTGAGGCCCCTCAGGGGTGTGTGCTTAGTCACCTCCTGTACTCCCTGTTCACCCACGACTGCATGGCCAAGCACGACTCCAGCACCATCATTAAGTTTGTTGACGACACAACAGTGGTAGGCCTGATCACCGACAACGATGAGAGGGAGGAGATCAGAGACCTGGCAGCCTCCTATAGGGAGGAGATCAGAGACCTGGCAGTGTGGTGCCAGGACAACAACCTCTCCCTCAATATGAGCAAGACAAACGAGCTGATCGTGGACTATAGGAAAAAGAGGGCTGAACAGGCCCCCATTAACATCGACTGGGCTGAAGTGGAGCGGGTCGCGAGTTAATGTCCTTGGTGTCCACATCACCAACAAACTAACATGGTCCAAACACACCAAGACAGTTGTGAAGAGGGCACAACAACACCTTTTCCCCCTCAGCAGACTGAAAAGATTTGGCACGGGTCCCCAGATCCTCAAAAAGTTCTACAGCTGCACCATCAACAGCATCCTGACCGGTTGCATCACCGCCTGGTATGACAACTGCTCGGCATCTGACCACAAGGCGCTACAGAGTGTGTACGGCCCAGTACATCACTGGGGCCAAGCTTCCTGCCATCCAGGATATACTGTATATACTAGGCGGTGTCAGAGGAAGGCCCAAAAAATGGTCAAAGACTCCATTCCCCCAAGTCATAGACTGTTCTCTCTGCTACCGCACAGCAAGCAGTACCGGAGCGCCAATTCTAGAATCAAAAGGCTCCTTAACAGCGTCTACCCCCAAGCCATAAGACTGCTGAAAAATTAATAAAATGGCCACCCGGACTATTTACATTGAACCCCCCCCCCCCCCCCCCCCCCCCCCACCCCACCCCACTTTTACTTTTACAATGCTTCTACTCGCTGTATATTATCTATGCATAGTCACTTTACAAATGACCTCGACTAACCTGTACCCACGCACACTGACTCGGTACCGGTACCCCCTGTATATAGCCTCGTTATTGTTATGTAATTTTCTTGTGTTCATTTTTTACTTTAGTTTATTTAGTAAATATTTTCGGAACTCTATTTCTTGAACTGCATTGTTGGTTAAGGGCTTGTAAGTAAGCATTTTACGGTAAGGTCTACTACACCTGTTGTATTCGGAACATGGGACAAATAACATTTGATTTGATTTGATCCCAAAGTACCAATCAAAGTAGTAATCTCAGTCTCTGACCTGGAGCCATCACTGTCGGTGATGAAGGTTGGCGTGGCGATGAGTGGGCTCATCAGGTTCTTCCTAATGTAGATCTTCTCTGTGGACGCAGCACAGTTAACAGGCCTCTCTCTGGGCAGGTCAATGGGCTTCCTTTCACTCTGCACGGCTGAGGACACACAGGACAGAAACACCATCAACAACACTAAAACCCTACAGCAGGGGTCGGCAACAGGCAGGTTGATTTTTTTCAGGACCCCAAAAGTTCTTAGCAAAAAAAATAAATTAAATTCAGCTAAAATTTAGTGTAACTTGGGAAATCTGTTCCCAACCAAGTATTCCCACAAATATAAAATAGACATATCCCACTGGGCATTCTATTCCACATTGGTACAATGAAATTACGTGGAAACAACGTTGATTCAACCAGTGTGTGCCCAGTGGGATGTGACAATGTCTCAATGTAATCAAGTATTGAAATGATTGTTATTTTCAAATATAATCTCTTTTTGGGCTCAGTTCTGGTCAATTTGCAGTAGCATTGAGCGATTAGTGCTTTTTGAAGTCAGTTCGGTTTTGGTAAATTAAAAAAAAAAACGTTTTGACATTAAATGCACCATTGTTGAATGCTGTAACAACACTGAATAAAACTATTAATAAAAGTCCATGATGGTAGTGACTGTCCATTACTGCTTATCACTGTTATTAACCATAATTTATTCACATTACTTCACTTTAATAAAATTTTTATTTTATTTGATGACTTTACTATTTAATTCCAAGTCATAATCTCAGATCTATAGAGCTGCTGCCTATACTGTCTGACAAAATCCCTATTTTGTAGTTCTTCAAAGTCAATAAGGCATACTTTTATGACTGCTGAATACCAACTATCAATCACTTTAGATAATTTATTTTCAGACTCGCAAATCAACTGCTTTCTATCCCTTTCTCTCTTCTCTCAGTATCTATCTGTGTCTGACCTGACAAGGTTAAGTGGGTGCACAATGGATTATGGTCATTGTATTTGATTACCATGTTTTCTACACTAAGCTATGTAGAATATTGACCTGTTGGAAACTACAACTAATACATTGCACAGTTCAGGCCTTATTTGATTTATCTCTACAGAAACTGCACATCGAGCTCACAGGAAAAAAATGAACGAAATGGAATTCAAATAATTGAACAGACATTGGTCAATTAGTTGTTTAAAAAACGAAAAATAACCGAAATGTTGGTTAAATCGCTCAGCACTAATTTGCAGTGTACAAATTATTATAATTATGTTCCGACCTTCCACTCTTGACAAAAATCTGCCTGCGGCTAAATGTAGTTGCCTCCCCCTGCCCTACTGGTACCTTGTGAGCAGACATGACTGATGTTGGGATGATGTTGAGATGGGAAGAAAAAAAATTCTTCCCATCTTCATGTACGTGCGTTGGTGTGACTCACACTCCATCTTCATGCCCATGTCCAGGCATTTCCTCAGCCGGCAGAATTGACAGCGGTTACGGTGGTGCTTGTTGACAACACAGTCCTGGTTACTCCGGCAACTGTAAGTCAGGTTCTTTCTCACACTCCTCTTGAAGAAGCCTTTACAGCCTTCACAGCTGACAGCCCCATAGTGACGCCCTGACAACAGAACAGAGAGGAGGGGTTAGTGGTATGAATGGACCAATGTCCTGTGAGTGTGTGTGCGGTGTGCATGCGTACCTGAAGCCTTGTCTCCACACACCACGCAATACTCTATAGGTTGAGGCCGGCCCACGTCCCCTGCCTTCCCCAATAACTGCTCCACCGACGCTGCATCTGTCACAATCTAGAACACCAGGAGTAGAAGTCGCTGAGGGGTCACTGAGGGGGTCAAAGGTTACACAGTGTGTCATCTAATGCTGTGGTTTAGATGTGGTGTTATGGCTACTTCAGTACCTGTATTCTGCCAGGTACCAGGCTGTCTGCGGTTGTGAAAATTATCTGCTTGGTGCCCTGGTTTTCTGGGGAGGTCAGGATGACTTTGCCCGTTCCGGAGCCATCAGCCGCTGCCAGGATAAACTGCTGCTTGGGACCGCTGAAGGGATCCATGGTCGTGACTATCTGGATCTTCTGACCCGTCTGCTGGTCCGTTACAATCTGAGAGGGAGGGAGGGGTCATAATCCCACATCCATCCACCCATCCAAACAATTGCTATCCCTTTAATTGAAGCACTTACAATTATTTAAGCTGTATCCAAATAGTTTTAAAAACAATATTTTGTTTTTATTGGGATTTGTCTGAATCTGTGTATATTAGAAATTGTCACTATGGTGCAGTGTGTGTAGGCTATCAATAGGTGGCAGTGACTTCAAGCAGTAGCATGTCAATAATGTAGGGTATTGTTACCTGAATGTGCTGCGGTGTGGCTGAGGGCTCAGTGGAGATGATCTGGAAGCGTTGTGGAGAGCCACTCATCACTGACAAGTCAGCGGGAGAGGTCTGCACCTGAAACACACAATACAAACACATTAACAGTCAAATCCTAAGAATTATGTGCAACAAAGCACACACACACACACACACACACAAAATACATGTGGGAGCAGCAGGGAAGCCAACAGCAGCTAGTCAGAGGGAGGGCCTTGACTGTGCCCTCAGAGTGACCCCTCTCTTCTGAAGGTTAAGAGTGGCCTCTGTCTCCACGGCAACCAAGGAGTCAGAAGCGACCTGCCGGGGCCACACAGAGAAGCAGCGTCAAAGATGGTGGATGAATTAAGACAGTTCACTCAGGCCGTTTACTATTGAAAACGGTCAGTTCCGGTCTACATAACTGGGTGTCTCCCATAGACACCAATTCAATAGCAGCTGGGTCTGGTCTACTTAGTTCATTGAACCAGACAAAAACAGGGGTGTCTGGAAGTGTATCGCCTTTGTCTCGCAAAGTAAATAATCTTTGAACAGGAAGCGTGGGATGGGTTAGGGTCAGGGTGCCCTTTCACATACACAGTACAGACACAGTCACACACAGAAAACCAGCATGCAAACACAATTTACCTCCTTATAGCACACAAACACATCCTCTCCCATAATAACAAAATAACCACACACACACAAACACAGAAAACCAACATGCAAGCACAATTTACCTTACAATTTACCGTACAGTACACAAACATAAACACATCCTCTCCCATAATAACACAACCACACACACACACACACAGTCACTCACCTCTGTCACCTTCTCAGACGCCACTATCTGCTGAGAAAGCACCTCCACATTGGTCATCATGGTGATATAAGGTCATTAGAGGGGCCTGTCTGGAGCTAGGCCAAAGACATCTGTCAACTGCAGTGTGCAACCAGCAGGCAGGGTTACGTTCAATCAGAACAAACCTAAGCAAATGTTTTCAAACAGAAAACAAACGTGAGCATTGTCATTAACCAAGTTCAGGTAATACCTAATTTGCTTCGTACATTATATTTGGATCGTAACAAGAGTGTGCGGCAACAGCCACAAAATATAGCAACTTTAAGATGAATAAGTGCTTTTATCATAGAATTCTCCTCTTGACTTCATGCAATTCAGCACCAAGGCCAGCTCCCTCATTCTCCTTTTTCGACTTTGATTTCATGGCGTGGATTGGAGGCCCCTTGCTGCTCAGTATCCCAGTGATATGCCAGGCGAGGGTTATGCCCTGCCAGAGATACCGTTGGTATCATCTTGCCTATTTGCCAGGTATTCTATTTTCATTGTTCCATTTTCTCGTAGAGAAATGTGATAGTCTCTTTGCATGCAAAGCCATCTCATCAGAGATGCACAATCATGCCCGATTTGTCCTCTGAAGGAGAATGTAATGTCTGTCTGAGGACAATTCATCCAGGGGAGGGCATCTTATTCAGTGATTTGATTAAGGAGTGGAGGGCATATGGCTGTAAGTGTACACAATTACACATCACACTTTCCATTTCTGGATTTTACCAATCATATTGTGTGTGTTTGAAAGAGTGAGTCTCTCTCTCTCTCATTAAAGGAAGAAAAGGCTATGATTTGAACCGCGGTGAGGACTGTCATTGGCTAAAAGATGGGGGAAGGCCATGGGTTCGTTCGCTCACTAGCCAAATGACAAGTCTATCAAAAACGAATTTCTTCCGACATTCAAAACGAACAAAATGGAGAACCTGGCATTTCGCCAACAATACGGCAGGCAGCCATTCATTAAATGTAAATATATATATATATATGTTTATATCGATGAAATACCCGTTATTTAACATATTATTGCAATGATAAAACCCTGACATTAAAAAAAGCGCCTGCATATGATTACGCAATCAAAGCAAAATTCCGAGATGGCAAAGGTAAAAGGGTCGGGTTCATCTGCGCGGTAGTACTAGCCGGCTAGCTAGCTAACATTCTAGCTACTTGGCTGCACTGACAGCTACAGCTCATCTTTTGTCCTCGGCGTTAGAGCTTTATTTTGGCACGTTTATATCTCCGTTGATATCAAAAGTTTGACACGAGGGACATGGTTTTCAAAGGCGTTGTCACTGAATGGATATTTTAATTGCCTGACGTAATAAGTTTAACGTTGAAATAAGATGAGAGATGACAGCACTGCCCACGATTGACAACCATCCAGACCCAAGCCCACCACCGGCTAGAGCTCTCCCTCGAACCGCACAGCATCAAGCTACAACAAAATATCCCGTTTTTTTTGTCTCGACTATGCCTTCACTAGCATTAAACCACTTAAATATTTTGGGTGAAGACTTACCACCGGATGAAAGATTGCAGATTTAGGTCTGGGTCTTCTATTTAAAAAAAAAGATTTGTTTTTGTTTTTCTTCTGTAAAAGGTCATAGTTCGTGACCCCATTCTGCCAGCATGCTTGGAGTTTTTTCTTCTTCCTCCTCGCGCGTTCTGCGCTTTTCTCCCTCCTAGCGCGCGGCGCGAGCCAGACAGACTGACGTCAGCCTGTCTGCCTTCTTCGAAGGGGACCTGATTGGTAGATTTTGTTGTCAATATTAAAGGCCTAATCCTTGCGTACATTCTTTGTAATATAATATTCCTTAGAATAAGGAGAGAGGTGAGTATGGTGTGTAAATCTGCCCATTTGTCAAATCTGACTGTAATAAGGCTAATAATTCCACCTAGGGGGAATTCGGATAGAATGGGACATCATGTAAAATACATTTGTAAGTAGCCAGCCCGCATATCAACAACATTCTCAGTAATGGTTACAGAAACGTTTAACTTGCTATAACTGTAAAATGTAGTTGTTTATCTACCTTAGTTGAACGCACTGACAGTAAGTCACTCTGGATACGAGTGTGAATTAAATTACCAAAATGTAAATGTATGTGAAAATTAAAATGTCTAGTGGTCATGTCTAACCTAGTTCTCCTAACCTGCTACATGAATTATCCTAACCTGCTGCATAGTTCTCCTAAACCTGCTATGAAAAGTCAAATTTGACTGAAGCTGTATCCCTTCTAGACAAAACCTTATTTCGGGTTTTACAGAAATACTGCCCATCTCTGAATCCTGAGGCTTTTATTTATTGGTCTGACAAGAGGAAATCTAAACTATTGTTTAAATTTTGTAATTCTGTATTTTTTTCTTCTGCTTTACCAACCATAGCTAGCTAAAGTAGGACATCATGGAGTAGCTAACGTGGGCCAGTCTTAAAGGCTTCTCCAATGGAGGAAAGAGATCCAGTTTAGCCCAACATGATACATTTCTGAAATTCTCAGATGTTTCTCAATCACACAAAATTGAATAGAATTGTCATTGGGTTACAATTAGGGCAATAATAATGGTGTCCCAGTTGATCTAACCTGCTGTCCCAGTCTACCAAATGCGAACTGAAAATATGGTTTTGACTCAGTGTCAACAAATGGATGGGTCATGCCTCCTGTGAATATGATATCACATTTTTTGGTGTGTGTGTGGGTGATTAGGAAACATCTTGAGGATTTCAGAAATGTATCATGTGTTGGGCTAATATGTTGGATAGATGTCGAAAAAGGTTACAGAAGATGGAAATACTAAGTGTCCAACTTATTCCAAATTCACCCTATATGGTTCTTGCTATAAGCCCTAGTTCATATATATTTAAACTGGCTTTACATCGCTTTTCCAGGCTTCATTGCTTATTGTTGTTGAAATAGAAAATTTGTGTCCGAAGAATTTGGCAGAACATCATTCACGGCACTTTGTTTTTCTTGTGTTTTCTGAATATGTATTCTCAAAAACAGGTTGGTGGTTGTGGCGGGAGAATCAGAATTAGCTCGGTAACATAGATAATTAAGATGTCTTATCTGCTTAAAATGCTTATATGATTAAAACTGTTGAACTCTTGTTATTAGATTATATCCCTTTGGACTCTGGTGTTGGCAGTTGCACTTCCTTCCCCATATGGGCCTCAGTCACCTGGGGCCCAGAGAAGGGAGAAGTCAGGCTTGCCTGTCATATGTCCCTGTTGCTATGCAGAATATCAGAAAGAGAAGAGGACATTAGGGAACATTGTCTTCATATGTGTATATGTATTTTTACCTATTACAAACCATGTGAAGGGATGGCGTGATTAATGGGGAACCAATTACTTGTCTCCACAATGTCTGTGCCCAGTCACTCCCTCCTTCGGCTTTGGGGGAGATAAGGTCTGAGACAGGATGTGTGGGGTAGTGTCTGGGAACCATTGTATGTCATCTCTGATGTTGCACCTATCCTGGGATAGTGCATGATTTAGGCTCACTCCCCTCAGTGAACTCGTCTAGGTGTGTGGTCAAGGACATGGGTTTTACTTGAGTTAGGGGTATCTGGAGTTGACAATTAATGTATGCCATAGAATGGTGTTTCTGTAATGTGAAGTACCAGGAATGAAATCGGAGCCTTGTTTTAGGTGCCAAACTCTGTACAGTAAGAACAGTCTTCATAGTAAATGCTATCTGGCTGGGTGATACTCCTTTCTCACCTTGTGACCCATTCCACACATGTTGTTTGTCATGAAGACAGTGGGTTTATCTTTGCTATAAAATATATTTGTATCCTTTGTGTCAGGGCTCTCAACAAATCATCTGAGGGTGTTTCGTGGACCAGCCATCGCTATTGCAGAGCTCTCACTATTCAGTTTAAGTATAACTCTGAATTGTCTCATAAGTTTGTCTCTCCTCATTGATAATACAGAAATTGACCACCACATGGTCTCTCTGCCCACACATGCCTGTTATTCTACTGTTACAATGTGTGGACTGTAATCTGACTGTAATTTAAGGAGTTTTATTTACATACTATAATCTAAAAGCAGGTAGGTAAAGGCAATATGGTGGGTGGCTGGCTTGTAGGAGGGTTGGGCGAGTAACCAAAAGGTGGCTGGATCAAATCCTCGAGCTGACAATGTAAAAAGCTGCCATTCTGCCCCAAAGCAAGGCAGTTAACCCACTGTTCCCCGGGCACCGATGACGTGGATGCTGATTAAGGTAGCCCCCCGCATCTGTGATTCAGAGGGGTTGGGTTAAATGTGGAAGACACATTTAAGTTGAATGCATTCAGTTGTACCGCTGTATAGGTATCCCCCTTTCCGCATATTGTACACAAACATTTTGAACTGGGAAGAGGTGGATAGACACTAAGTGGCCAGTTGATTAGTTACACCCATCTCGTACGGTTCGGAGCCTCCTTTGCCTCCAGAACAGCCTGAATTATTTTGGGCATGAAAAGGTTGCTCAATTGCAGACCATCTCTTCTTGTAAAAGCTTATGTCACATACACAGCTTTAGCACTGATTAGCACTAAAATGTAGTAGGGCAGGGTTTCCCAAACTCTGTCATCGGGACCCCAATGGGTGCACATTTTGTTTTTTGCCCAAGCACTACACAGCTGTTTCACATAATCAAGTAATTATCAAGCTTTGATCATTTTAATCAGTTTTGTAGTGTTAGGGCAAAAACCAAAACGTGCACCCCTTGGTGTACCGAGGACTATGTTTGGGAAACGCTTTAGTAGGGCTCATAAAGAAATATTGGCCACATTATGATCAAACATAAGTCTCAAGTAATACGTTGAGATTCTGATGGTCATCAAAAAGCAATAATTATAGGCATACAAGTAGTGTAGCATAACCCTTACTGTGTGATAATGCTCAGAAGGGTCAAAGATACTTGACAAGATAGGCTACATTTGCAAACATGTCCACAAGATGTCATGCAACTATCAAGAACAGAAGAATTGTCAAATGCAATAATACATTCTAAATCTATATTCTTCTAATATCTTCTCAACTAAGCCTATAGCCTACGAAAAGTCCTACATTAAAAAGAGAAACGCACGACCACAAGCAGTCTTATGTCGAATACGTATATTTGCATGAATTGACTTTATCAATCTGTCTTCAACATTAAGTGCATGATACAGCCTGCATCCGGATGTGACGAGATTGTTACTGCATTATGCTCAGTGGGGAATATTTGAAGCCACACAATATTGCGGAGGAAAACGGAACCATGGACAGGATGTGTTGACATGGTCGTCTTCATTGGATTCAAGGTTTGATGTTATTGCGTTTTTATTTTATAGAGTGGGCACCATTTATAATAATAATAACAATGCAATAATGCATATATTCAAAGTTCCAAATTCGCTGGAGCCTACAGTTGATTACTACAGAACGATGATAAGCAATAGGCATCCGATATGTATCAATTTCTTTGGAGCCTAATATAAGATCAGGATTGGGGTGTCTTCAATCATACTAACTTCATATATACATTTTAAAACAAATACATGTAGTATATCTCAATGTTGCGTGCGTAACGCTCTTGTTGCCAAAACGCTCATGACAACTGTAGGCTAGTATCTAGTAGCCTATCAGTATCAAATCATGGTATACTGTTAAACTGCATTTTTATACGTATGGGGAAGTGCTGTAGTGTAAGCCTTATTGTTTTCCCTGTAAGTGTTTGGGTGGAGTTTTAAAGATTAGGTTAATCATTAACAGACTGCACGATGTCTCAGTTGGTGGTGGATGTGTAGCCTATGGGTTAGTGTGATGTTTATGATCAGGATATTTATATAGCAGGAATCAACTGCTACACATCTTATATATTTTTAAAGGATCGGTCTATGCGAAAAAGGATACCGCTCATTCAGAAGCTTTGCCAAGGTCCTCCTTTAGGAAATACTTTCTCTTTTGTTTTAATTTGCCCTGAGAATAACGACAACGCTTTGACGCACAGTGTTGTGGGATATGAAGCCATTGACAGCTCCAGGCAATGTGTGTGTGTGTTAACCCGATTCTATTTGCCTCTATAACGCGCAGCTTCCCTGTCCTGCTCTGGATACAATGATGCAGCACTGAATGGACGTCTCGTGCCACCAGCAGAGTGACAGCATCCAAGAAACACCCACCTACAATCTGGAGAGTTATCTGAGGGTTGAGAAAGACATCCAAGAGACAGCAAGAAAGTGAAACGAGGAAAGAAAATAATTGTGAGTTATAGAGCCGGAGTGAAAGAAGACAGGAGGATAAAGAGAGAAGGGTTGAGTTGTGGAGCCGCCTGGGTGCTGCAGTGTGGAGGTTGGAGGTCATGGTGGGGCGGGGCCTGTGGGTGTGTAAGCCCCGCTTTGGTAAGCGGGGGCGGTTCGGGGTGGTGCCTGCTCTCTGTGTGCTGATAGTCAGTGCTGCCCTGCTAGCTCTGCTCTTCGTGGACTCCATTGAGTCATGGGCCACCTCCATGAACATGAACACAATGGTAGAGGCGCAGGGGGGGATCATACCCCCACAAAGTGTCCCCCCAACCAGACCCGAGGAGTACCTCCTTATGCCCAGCCCTCTCGTCTGCCAGCGTGCCAAACCCTACCTCATCGCCATGGTGACCTCCGCCCCAGCCAATCAGATGGCCCGCCAGGCCATCCGGGACACATGGGGTGGGGAGGTGGAGGTCAGGGGTCATAGGGTCATGACCTTGTTCATGGTCGGGGTGGCCTCTGACCCCGGGCTAGCCAAGCTGCTGATAGAGGAGGCCCGGGAACGAGGGGACCTGATCCAAGGGCGCTTCTGGGACTCCTACTCTAACCTGACCCTGAAGACCCTCTCCATGCTGAACTGGGCCCGACGCTTCTGCCCCCAGGCCCACTTCCTGGCCAAGGTGGACGATGACGTCCTGTTCAACCCCGGGGCCCTGCTGCGCTACCTGAACAGGAGCACCGTGACCAACACCTACGAGCATGGGGACCTGTACCTTGGCCGGGTCCACCTTCACGTGGCTCCAGACCGAGACCCAGACAGTAAGCACTACCTCCCTAGAGGGGCGTACCCTGCATCTGTCTTCCCTGACTACTGCAGTGGCACTGCCTACATCCTCTCTCGCTCCTCCCTGCTCAAGATCTCCTTGATGGCCGCTTCCTCACCTCTGCCCACCCCTCTGCCACCCGAGGACGTTTTTGTGGGTCTGTGTGCCCGTGCGGCTGGAGTGCTGCCCTCCCACTGCCCGCTGTTCTCTGGTGGGCCCGCAGTGCCCTACGGGCGCTGCTGCTACCAGGCCATGGTGTCCATCCACCACATCTCCCCCAGAGAGATGCTCCGGTTTTGGGCTGACATCCACTCCCCTCCCCCCTGCTCCTGGCTGGGCCTGCGCGCCTCTCTGGGGGTCTGTAAAGTCCGGGCCATGCTGGGGACCTTTCTGGGGGTGGATCAGGGGCTGTGAGGGGGGTGTTGCCCTCGTGGATAGGAAACTATTGTGTTTTGGGGGCTGTGCCTCTGCCAGGATTTCAATACTGTGATTAGCACAAGCGCTCTATTTCATTGGGAATGGTAAGGAATCACTGTGCACTATGAAAATGTGCTTTTATTTTTATAGCTTTTTAGGAATATTTGAATGTATTTTATGTTATGTAATAATGCTGGCATTTTGTCAACGCGGAAGGAATATGAATCAGTAGTTGAAGGGAATTAGTGTGAAGATATATTTAAGACTGTTAGAACACACACAGACACATGCTGTAGGCCAGTGTTTCCCAACTCCAGTTTTCCAGTATCTCCAACAGTACACATTTTAGTTGTAGCCCTAGACAAGCACACCAGATTTAACTTGTCAACTAATCATCAAGCCCTCATTGAGTTGAATCAGGGAGTTTGTCCGGGGCCACAACAAAAATGTGTGCTGTTGGGGATACTGGAGGACTGGAGTTGGGAAACACTGCTGTAGATATGTAAATATTACTGACCAGGAAACACATAACCTACAGGATATTTGCCATTAATGTAAGAATTTAGAGTAATGTTATTCATGCATAATGGAATGTTTTACTAATTAAAATCTAATTTTATTTTTCACATCCGCTTAATACAACCGGTATAGACCTTACAGTAAAATGCTTACTTACAAGCCCTTAACCAACAATGCAGTTTTAAGAAAAATGCGTGTTAAGTAAAAAATAGATAAGTAAAATATAATAAATAAAAGTAACAATTAAAGTGCAGCAGTAAATAACAATAGCGAGGCTATATACAGGGGGTACCGGTACAGAGTCAATGGTTAGTCGAGGTAATTTAGGTAATATGTACATGTAGGTAGAGTTAAAGTGACTATGCATAAATAATAAACAGAGAATAGCAGCAGTGTAAAAAGGGGGGGGGGGCAATGCAAATAGTCTGGGTAGCCATTTGATAAGCTGTTCAGGAGTCTTACGGCTTAGGGGTAGAAGCTGTTGAGAAACCTTTTGGACCTAGACTTGGCGCTCCGGTACCGCTTGCCTTGCGGTAGCAGAGAGAACAGTCTATCACTAGGGTGGCTGGAGTCTATACCACTGCCTGGTATAGAGGTCCTGGATGTCAGGAAGCTTGGTCCCAGTGATGTACTGGGTCGTGCGCACTACCCTCTGTAGTGCCTTGCGGTTGAAGGTGAATCAGTTGCCATACTAGGCAGTGATGTAATCAGTCAGGATGCTCTCGATGGTGAGAAGTCCAGGATCCAGTTGCAGAGGGAGGTGTTTAGTCCCAGGGTCCTTAGCTTAGTGATGAGCTTTGAGGGCACTATGGTGTTGAACGCTGAGCTGTAGTCAATGCATAGCATTCTCACATATGTGTTCCTTTTGTCCAGGTGGGAAAGGGCAGTGTGGAGTGCAATAGAGATTGCATCATCTGTGGATCTGTTGGGGCGGTATGCAAATTGGAGTGGGTCTAGAGTTTCTGGGATAATGGTGTTGATGTGAGCCATTACCAACCTTTCAAAATACTTCATGGCTACAGACGTGAGTGCTACGGGTCAGTAGTCATTTAGGCAGGTTACCTTAGTGTTCTTGGGCACAGGCACTATGGTGTTCTGCTTGAGACATGTTGGTATTACAGACTCGGTCAGGGACAGGTTGAAGATGTCAGTGAAGACACTTGCCAGTTGGTCAGCGCATGCTCGGATTACACGTCCTAGTAATCTGTCCGGGCCTGCGGTCTTGTGAATGTTGACCTGTTTAAAGGTATTACTCACATCGGCTACGGAGAGCGTGATCACACAGTCGTCCGGAACACAAGTGTTGCTTGCTTCGAAATGAGCTTAGAAGTAATTTAGCTCGTCTGGTAGGCTTGTGTCACTGGGCAGCTTGCGGCTGTGCTTCCCTTTGTAGTTTGTAATAGTTTACAAGCTCTGCCACAAGACAAGCATAAGGTAATCAGCTTACTGTAAGACTGAAACATCTGGCAAAAGGACTTAGTACATAGTCTCTTCTGTATAGCTACTATGTAAGATTACTTACTGCCTAAGTAGACTCAGGCTGCTTTCACCTGTTATAAAACAATAGCACTAAAGATGCATGAAGTTGCCAAAATGCAACTAACTCTTGCTTCCACTTTAATAATATGGTAAAAATGTAAATGATAGTTTCTCTCTTCCCCCACCCTCCACCCACTCCAGATCACTCCAGTAGTACCAAGCATTTTCTCTATTATGTATTCAGCTGAAATGTCAATCAAAACAAGTGGTTTTCTTTCATTGTTTCCTCTCATCGACTCGTGTCCTTCATCTGAACTGAATTCTGAATAGATGATTTGCTTTCATCTGTGCAGTTCTATAGATAAACTTGAAGGAACAAAGGAAGAAACGGAGGCAAAGGGAGCACCTCAGTCCACAGTCACTTCCTTGGTGGTTCAAACGCTATGGTCAGTCAGCAGCACTCAAGACATGAAGAAGACCAGATGAGATGGACTGCCATAGGCGAACACATACACACACACAGATGCAGTATTTATAACCCCGCTTCAATAACTTATGTAACTGTCATGTTTTGCAAGTAGAGTGTGAATAAAATACATGCATTGGTTTTTCTGGGCTGGGAGGGTAATGATTTGTCTGACCCAGAGAGGGATTCAGTCGACTGTTGCAGAGTGCTCTTCTGTAGTCAAGAGGGTTGCGTTTACACAGGCAGCCTAATTCTGATATTTTTTCCACTAATTGGTCTTTTGACCAAATGTATATCTTTTTACGTCAGATCTTTTTCAGCGTGTATCTGATTAGTCAAAAAAAACAATTGGTGAGAGAAAAAAATCTGAATTGGTCTGCCTGCGTAAATGCAGCTGAGGAGATCCAATACAAGTTCAAATGCAGTTTACAACATTATGTATGATGTATGTTGTAGACGAAGGGACATCTCTTGGATTTTATGGGGGGGGGGGGGGGTGTTTCCAATACTAACGTGGTGAGAAGTGAACTGAAACATTGTAATTCGCATTGTTTGAACAGAGACAGTTCCAAGTAGCCATGTATGTTCTTCCTCCTCCCTCTCCTAGAATGAATATTGAGTACTCTATTCTGTGAAGATTAGTATGAAGTATTAGTGTGAAGGATGTGTGAATGTACTCAGAAAATGTGTGTGTGCAAGAATGGATTGATCACTAATAAAGTCCTCAATCATACACTTTCTCAGACTGAATATCTTTTGGAACTGCAATAACAGTCACTCTCACCTATTAAACTACTCGCTCTCTATTTATCTTTCCCATTTACTCACTCAACTCTCTCTCTCACACTCACACCTTCTCACAATCTTTAGCAGTTGACTTTGCCCCCTCTGATTTTCTGTCCAACTATGAAACCTTTGTATCAGGATAAGATAAGGATAGGACAATTACAGCAGGGTTTGAGTAGAGGCTTGCGGTTAGATGCATATAGGTGATGACAAAAGGAATGTAAAAAGTGAGCCGGAAAGATAATTAAGCAAAACAAAGTTCGTCCTCAGGTATAGCCTTACCTCGTGGTTGCCTAGCAACCATGGGACAGGTATCTTATTCTACCCATTATATGCTTAACCAGTTCTAGTAATATTCTCTGTCATTTGTGACAACAAACACTTGATTATAAGTGGTCAGCTGGAAAGCAGGCTTGAAGCAAGACCTGCATGCAATTAATCAACCAATGTCAATGAGCATTGATAAAAACATTACCAAACTTGTTACCGGTCTGCTGAGGAATGTTAACAAAAACCCAAAGAGACACAAACATTTCATGCTTAATTCTGTTGCAATTGTATTATTCAGAGGTGGTGTTACCCTCACATAGGGAGGAGTAGGAAGCCAGTAAAGGTGTTGTGGTTGCCTTGAATATCAGTGAGCCCTTGGCCTTCAGTGAGATGCAGGTAGACCACATCCCCCTTCTCCAGCTCCAAAGCCTCTAGTCACAAACTCATTACTCCCATTGTGGTTGATCCATTCCAAATCATTGACTGGACATTCTTATATAACCTCACACCCATTACAGCAGAAGCATGCCGATCGCAGGCGGTGAATCTGAGGTAAGACTCCTTTCACTCGTGATGATACCTGTAGTTGGGTTGTAGGCTGTGCTTATGTTGGCAAAGACTCTGCTGCAGACCAGTGATGTCTCAATGTTGAAGGGGCTTGCAATGCTGTCACCCAAGCCAGCAGAGAATGCCACTTGTGATCTGTGTTCCCTCTTCAGCTCTTCCACCTGGCTCTCACTGGCTGTCACTCTGGCCTCCCAGGTGGTCTTTCCTTTCTTCAGCTCTTCTACCTGGCTGTCACTCTGGCCTCCCAGGTGGTCTTTCCTTTCTTCAGCTCTTCTACCTGGCTGTCACTCTGGCCTCCCAGGTGGTCTTTTCTTTCTTCAGCTCTTCTACCTGGCTGTCACTCTGGCCTCCCAGGTGGTCTTTCCTTTCTTCAGCTCTTCTACCTGGCTGTCACTCTGGCCTCCCAGGTGGTCTTTTCTTTCTTCAGCTCTTCTACTTCTACCTGGCTGTCACTCTGGCCTCCCAGGTGGTCTTTTCTTTCTTCAGCTCTTCTACCTGGCTGTCACTCTGGCCTCCCAGGTGGTCTTTTCTTTCTTCAGCTCTTCTACCTGGCTGTCACTCTGGCCTCCCAGGTGGTCTTTTCTTTCTTCAGCTCTTCCACCTGGCTGTCACTCTGGCCTCCCAGGTGGTCTTTTCTTTCTTCAGCTCTTCTACCTGGCTGTCACTCTGGCCTCCCAGGTGGTCTTTTCTTTCTTCAGCTCTTCTACCTGGCTGTCACTCTGGCCTCCCAGGTGGTCTTTCCTTTCTTCAGCTCTTCTACCTGGCTGTCACTCTGGCCTCCCAGGTGGTCTTTTCTTTCTTCAGCTCTTCTACCTGGCTGTCACTCTGGCCTCCCAGGTGGTCTTTTCTTTCTTCAGCTCTTCCACCTGGCTGTCACTCTGGCCTCCCAGGTGGTCTTTCCTTTCTTCAGCTCTTCTACCTGGCTGTCACTCTGGCCTCCCAGGTGGTCTTTTCTTTCTTCAGCTCTTCTACCTGGCTGTCACTCTGGCCTCCCAGGTGGTCTTTTCTTTCTTCAGCTCTTCTACCTGGCTGTCACTCTGGCCTCCCAGGTGGTCTTTTCTTTCTTCAGCTCTTCTACCTGGCTGTCACTCTGGCCTCCCAGGTGGTCTTTCCTTTCTTCAGCTCTTCTACCTGGCTGTCACTCTGGCCTCCCAGGTGGTCTTTTCTTTCTTCAGCTCTTCTACCTGGCTGTCACTCTGGCCTCCCAGGTGGTCTTTTCTTTCTTCAGCTCTTCTACCTGGCTGTCACTCTGGCCTCCCAGGTGGTCTTTTCTTTCTTCAGCTCTTCTACCTGGCTGTCACTCTGGCCTCCCAGGTGGTCTTTCCTTTCTTCAGCTCTTCTACCTGGCTGTCACTCTGGCCTCCCAGGTGGTCTTTCCTTTCTTCAGCTCTTCCACCTGGCTGTCACTCTGGCCTCCCAGGTGGTCTTTCCTTTCTTCAGCTCTTCTACCTGGCTGTCACTCTGGCCTCCCAGGTGGTCTTTTCTTTCTTCAGCTCTTCCACCTGGCTGTCACTCTGGCCTCCCAGGTGGTCTTTTCTTTCTTCAGCTCTTCTACCTGGCTGTCACTCTGGCCTCCCAGGTGGTCTTTTCTTTCTTCAGCTCTTCCACCTGGCTGTCACTCTGGCCTCCCAGGTGGTCTTTCCTTTCTTCAGCTCTTCTACCTGGCTGTCACTCTGGCCTCCCAGGTGGTCTTTCCTTTCTTCAGCTCTTCCACCTGGCTGTCACTCTGGCCTCCCAGGTGGTCTTTTCTTTCTTCAGCTCTTCTACCTGGCTGTCACTCTGGCCTCCCAGGTGGTCTTTTCTTTCTTCAGCTCTTCCACCTGGCTGTCACTCTGGCCTCCCAGGTGGTCTTTCCTTTCTTCAGCTCTTCTACCTGGCTGTCACTCTGGCCTCCCAGGTGGTCTTTTCTTTCTTCAGCTCTTCTACCTGGCTGTCACTCTGGCCTCCCAGGTGGTCTTTTCTTTCTTCAGCTCTTCTACCTGGCTGTCACTCTGGCCTCCCAGGTGGTCTTTCCTTTCTTCAGCTCTTCTACCTGGCTGTCACTCTGGCCTCCCAGGTGGTCTTTTCTTTCTTCAGCTCTTCTACCTGGCTGTCACTCTGGCCTCCCAGGTGGTCTTTCCTTTCTTCAGCTCTTCTACCTGGCTGTCACTCTGGCCTCCCAGGTGGTCTTTTCTTTCTTCAGCTCTTCCACCTGGCTGTCACTCTGGCCTCTGAGGGTATTTTGTATTTCTTCAGCTCCTCTACATCATTCTCACTGTCACCCAGTCCAAGGCTGCATTCTCTCTAGTTCCTCCACCTTGTTCACAAGCATTTCGCTACACTCGCATTAACATCTGCTAACCATGTGTATGTGACAAATACAATTTGATTTGTTCTTATGGCACTGCAGTACGGTCTTAGCAGCACTCAGCTCCACCACCTGCATTCAGTCAGAACTCTATGGCTGACAGGTGTGCTGATGGGCTGCATTGTTTCTCTTCAGCTCCTCCACTGTCCCAGTCTGACCTCCATGTTCCTCAGCTCCACTCTCTATTCCGCCACTGTGATTCCCTGGTTGTGCACTAAGTCTATCAGCTCATTACAGATTCAGCCAACTTGAATTGTTCTTGTAGTAGTTTCATTCTCACCCTGAGCCTGTGCTCCAGACAGACAGAATAGCAACACCAGCACAACTACAGCACCCATCATTCTGAGACGATGCCTCTTCCCAAATGATGTACTCGACAGGGATCAGTCCCCCTCTTTACACATGTTTCAAATCAAATCAAATTGTATTTGTCACATACACATGGTTAGCAGATGTTAATGCGAGTGTAGCGAAATGCTTGTGCTTCTAGTTCCGACAATGCAGTAATAACCAACAAGTAATCTAGCTAACAATTCCAAAACTACAAGATACAGTAGATGGTATTGAGTACAGTGTATACATATGAGATGAGTATGTAAACAAAGTGGCATAGTTAAAGTGGCTAGTGATACATGTATTACATAAAGATGCAGTAGATGATATAGAGTACAGTATATACGTATACATATGAGATGAATAATGTAGGGTATGTAAACATTATATTAGGTAGCATTGTTTAAAGTGGCTAGTGATATATTTTACATCATTTCCCATCAATTCCCATTATTAAAGTGGCTGGAGTTGAGTCAGTGTGTTGGCAGCAGCCACTCAATGTTAGTGGTGGCTGTTTAACAGTGATGGCCTTGATAGAAGCTGTTTTTCAGTCTCTCGGTCCCAGCTTTGATGCACCTGTACTGACCTCGCCTTCTGGATGATAGCGGGGTGAACAGGCAGTGGCTCGGGTGGTTGTTGTCCTTGATGATCTTTATGTCCTTCCTGTGACATCGGGTGGTGTAGGTGTCCTGGAGGGCAGGTAGTTTGCCCCCGGTGATGCGTTGTGCAGACCTCACTACCCTCTGGAGAGCCTTACGGTTGTGGGCGGAGCAGTTGCCGTACCAGGCGGTGATACAGCCCGACAGGATGCTCTCGATTGTGCATCTGTAGAAGTTTGTGAGTGCTTTTGGTGACAAGCCGAATTTCTTCAGCCTCCTGAGGTTGAAGAGGGGCTGCTGCGCCTTCTTCACGATGCTGTCTGTGTGAGTGGACCAATTCAGTTTGTCTGTGATGTGTACGCCGAGGAACTTAAAACTTACTACCCTCTCCACTACTGTTCCATCGATGTGGATAGGGGGGTGTTCCCTCTGCTGTTTCCTGAAGTCCACAATCATCTCCTTAGTTTTGTTGACGTTTTAGTAAACCTTTATGAGAAAGTTGGCGTGGAAAGTAAAAAATAAATAAAAACCATCAAGGCGTAATAAGAATGTTCCTGTTCACATCAGAACATTTTATCCCAATGTTCTAAGACTGTGGAAGAATCTAAATATCAATAAGTATGTATTTTGTTTAGTGGTTTCTAAAAAAAACATTGGTAAAGCTGTGCTAGTATGCCGCACTGATATGACATGCTGGTAGTAGTCAGTCGTAGTAGTGTTTGTGTAGATAAAACCAACCATCAGTTTTTGCTTTCCAGCAGACCGAAAGAGAACGGGGATAGACGACATTTCATCCTACTTTTGACTGTAGCATTACATTAAAGTTAATTGAAACATTATAGAGGTAGAATATGGAATCTTTTGCCACTGATGGAAAAGGACTGGTCAATACGCCACACATTGTTTTGTGAACAAATGTTTTTTATTTCACAAATGACATGTTTTTTTAAAATATAAAAACAGTATTAAACTGTGTTGAAAACACCCATCATAATTGTCACAATAGAGAAGGTGATAATACTTAATGACAGCCTTTCCAACTGGCATAAATACACTGACAGCATTTTACTGCATCAGCAATAACATCTGCTAAATGTGTGTATGTGACCAATAAAATTAGATTTTGATATGAAATACACTGACAGTTTATAAATGTCACACAGAATGAGCTCAGGGCACCGATTATGATGCAGTTCCAAGTCATCTCATACAGTTTGGTATGCATGTTCTGTGTGTCTGCAGTAGCTGTTGGAGCCTGCTGGCTGGGCTTCGGAGGAACATGTCCCATACTCAGAATGTGCCCTTTATCTGAAAGGTCAACGCTCATTCCCACAGAGGCGTCTACACACACACACAGGTCCCCCGGTCTTACTTCCTGAATCTGTCCAGAGCAGACTTCTGACCAGCTGCTGCTGCCTTTTTCTTCTCTTTCTCCTTCCTCTCTTTATCTATCTTCATCCTGTCTTCCACTGTTTGCCTGATCACATCCTGAGTGGAGGAAAGCCACCAAGAGAGGGTAGGAAGCAGAAAGACCAAGGGAGATGCACATAATTAGTAAAATATCAAAAGATGAAATAATGAAGACATAATTCCATATAAATTGCATGGTGTTTTTGTAGTAATAGAACTCACCCTCTGGTCCTCATGTGCCACTTGCTTCTTGCGCTTTTCCACTTTTCCACTTGAACTCCGACCTTTGGTCTTTAACCTTGGTGTAAACTTCTCCTTGGCCAGAGGGTCAAAGCCCTGAAATCAAACCACACACACAACATCAATGCATGATTTATGAAAAAGTTCAGATTTGTCACTATCTTAATTCAGAATATGCAATATCCCTCTGATAAACTGCTTCCATCCCTTGGTAGTACTCACCAGTACTTGGACCCTGTCCACATGTCTCTGTTCCCAGGTGGAGTGGTCCACCTGGCTGAGCTGGCTAGGGTCCAGGCCAATCAGTTCTGGCTGGATCTTCTCTAGTAGGGCTTTGACCTCCCACTCCTGCCTCTGCTTGGCACTGCGGTACGGGTTGGCATCCAGACCGTCAAAGTTGGGCTCGCCAGCACCTAATGGCAGAGAGAGAGAGTATGGAGTTAGAGACTTCACCAGGGTTGGGGTCACTCAGAATTTAGATCAATTGGACACGCCACACAGGAAGGAGAATATGGATTGAATTTGAATCCGAATTTCATTCTGACCTGGTACGACCATGCTAGTGAAGCCCTCTCCATGGCCCACCCCTAGGACGTCCTCAAAGGGGCAGAAGTGCACACCCCACACTGAGCCCTTTGCCCTGTGGGCCATGTAGGGCTTGGTCACTGGGATGCCCCACACATCTCTGTACACCTACACACAGACAAGCAGACAACGTGACCACAGAGATATCAACATGAGCACAGAGGTTCCAACAGAGAAACACTCAAGAGACAGACATTAAAGGAAAGGTTCACCCATTTTGAATGTTATATTGTTTTTGTGCATCTCTAAGGGATGTTCTATCGATTCTCTGGGTCATTTCACGTTTTCATGTGTATCTGAGTTATTGGCGTTCAAGGCGGTATGACGTAGCACCGTGATAAAGTCGCTCTCACTACACTGGAAGTTAATAGGAATACGACTTTTAGATCACAAAAACATATATCATACATGTCAGATTCAAACACAGGTCGCTGTCATAACACGGGAGGTTGTCTTCTCTTGAATGTGGCATTGATCCTATTTTTGCGATATTCCTACCTCGAGAAATGTTTTATTTTAACGGAGGGTCTAGCACATTTTTCCTATTTGTTTGCCTCTAGTCCAGTGTGCATTGCATGGTGCCGTTGCCAGAGATATTATAGAAAGGAGATAGGAATCCAATGAATGAAGGAACCCCACCCAGCATACTGTCGACCAACCGCGTTCATGTTGTTGTCACGCGGTTGCTAAACTAATTGTCACGCAATCCCTTCTCAAAGTCAGTGTAGATGTCGAGAAATATTTTCCTCAAGTATGTGATGCCACGATTCCAAAGCTATACGATACTACAAGTTCATAATCTCAATTCTCAGAAAAGATTTGTAATGTTGTACTTAGTGTTGACGAAATTCGTGCTAATGGTTTCTTTTTTTGTGCTATCGCCCAATAGACTCCCATTCACTCTCTGATAACTAGCTACGTTACATGCTGATATTGTCTTTGGTATTATTGTGTAAAGCAAAGTTTTCTAGCTAGCTAGCTAGGCAGGTGTTGTAGAAAATTACATAATTAGTCATGCTATCCTGTGTTTTACTGCTTAGTCGCTTGTTATCTGCTAGTGTTTTTTCTAACCTGATACAAACGTGTCGTTGTGTGACTGGGCGTATAGCTACGATCCATTTAGGAGCGACTGCAGTATGCGAGACATCCCGTGGGTTTACTATCTGCATGAAGTCAGCTGTGTGGAACCTTGCAGGAAGGAGCACATTATAGTGTGAACTGCGACAAACGCAGTTCTCTTAACCAATCGCCTTTTACACAATGTTCCACCCCTGTTTCCACACATCTGCTAAACTGTCACTGAGACAAAAGTGGTTGTACTTTTCTATAAAAGTAGAGACCCGATTATGTTTGTTAAGCTTTCAACTCTGTACCATTATGGGTGATAAAATCTTTGCAGTCTCTCTTCCTATATAATTTCTCAAGACAGCAGCCCAGAGAGAGAGCATCCAGAGAGAGAGCATTGCATTGTGGATTTTGTCTTCGACTTGAGCTGCAGATTCGCACAATGTTCCATGTTGCTAACAACCTTATTATAACACCAAAATTAAACATTTGTTCACAAAAAATATTATCCTCACAGTGTTATTTAACACTGTAAATGAAAAGGAATGAGTGGTTTTGGGTAGATTTTTCCTTTAAAGAATACTCAGTGGAAAAAAAAAACTGGGTCAGGAAAAGTACAGAGAGTTTGGACAGCGTTAGAGCTGGGCACCATGTTGCTGCCTCAGAGCAATCCATTCTCTCCATGAGTAATGAGTATTTGGGTTCCGGTTCCAGTTCTGTCAATTCCATTAGTATGCTTGGTTCAAGATTCAGTGGACAATATAGGTCAATATAGTTCTGAGGTGTTACCATGGCTTGCTGGAATGGAACTATGGAATAGCAGTGTCAAGAAGACCACAGCAAAATACAAAAGGCATGGGACAAAAACATAGGCAAAATTATAAGCAGCATGTATGACCTGGACTATGTCTCCTGTGGCGGCGGACAGCAGACCCCTCTGACTCAGAGACAGGCAGGAAGCTCCCGCAGGCAGGAAGTAGGATTGCAGGGGCCGGTAGGCTCTGATGTCATACACCTTCAGCTTCTTGTCCATGCCAGAGGTCACCATGTACCTGCACAGACAGAAGAGTGTTACAGGACAGCCCCCTGCTGGACATTTTAGGGAAGTACACCAGCAAAGACCAATCACAAAACACTGACCCAAATGTGGATATCATATTGAATACAACAGCTACACTGCACAACATAACCACCTTTTCAATGGCCGAGAGACCAAATCCACTCATAACAAAACCAGAACTATATTATGTCTTTGACTAGGACTCACGTGCCAGTCTTGTCAACGGCGACAGAGCGCACACCCCCCTGGTGGCAGAGCATCTTGACAAGTGGCTCTCTCTGGTTTGGCGTCCAGAGGGTGACAGTGCCGTTGGAGTGGCCCAGGTGGATGATGGCGTTGTGAGGGTTATGGGCCATCACATCCAACCGGCCAGCCTTGGTGCAGATGGCCACCACCTCCTTACCCACTGACACGTCCAAGTACTGCAGGAAGCCTGTCGCACTCTGGAGGAGGTGAGGTAGCAAGACAGGGGGGTAGAGAGAGACAGGATGAGTTCACGGGTGAGACAACACTCACCTGTTGTGTCGAGTAACCCGAGACAAGTAACCTGAGACCTGAAGACTTGTGTAACCCCCAGAGCTTACCTACATCTTGATTCACAAATCACTCATTACACAATTGATTCCACTGACACATACACACATATTGCAACGTTAGTATAAGTTTACACACTGCTGTAGCCAGCAGGAAGTGGTAGGGGAGAAACTGCATGCGGAGAACATCGTTGAACTTGCGGATGCAGTGGAGCTCGATGCCCTTGTTGTCATAGATATACAGCCACTTCTTCTGAGCCACTGCAAACAAAGCCTCACTGTGGAGCCACCTAGTGGACACACAGAAAAGTACAGATTAGGACGAGTCAATGGGAGGAGGAAATTATGCCTAAAACTGAATGTAAGTGTGTGTACTCACTTTACGTCATTGACTGTCTCCATCACATTCATCTCACACATCAACTGTTTGGACTGCCAGTCCAGGCAGGTCACATGACCTCTCCTGCCACCAAGCAGCAGGTGTCTGGAATAGAGGGAACACACACATACAAAACATCAGACTTCCCAGGACTAAAACAACTAATCACAATGATTTTACCCAGAAAATCCAGCGCTAACAATAAAAGCACAAACAGAATATCTGGCCTGCTTGCACAGAACACACTCAACAAACAGAACATGAAACTGACCGCCCAGTCTTGCTGTAATCCAGTCGGTAAGGCCCAAACTGAGACAGGGTCAGGCTAAAGTACTGTGGAGGGAGAATGACAGAGTTAGAAAACAATAATAATACTACTTGATTTATTGGTCCATTTGCCTGGATATTCTTTATTTTTTGCAGTCACAGTACCCTACCTGACACACACACACAGGGGTTGTGGCAGAGCAGCGCCTCTGGAGCACTTAGGGGTAAAGTGCCTTGCTCAATGGTGGTATAATACAGGGATATTGAAGCCAACTGACATTTACTCCTGAGGTGCTGACTTGCTGCACCCTTGACAACTACTGTGATTATTATTATTTGACCATGCTGGTCATCTATGAACATTTGAATATCTTGGCCAGGTTCTCTGTTATAATCTCCTCCCGGCACAGCCAGAAGAGGACTGGCCACCCCTCATAGCCTGGTTCCTCTCTAGGTTTCTTCCTAGGTTGTGGCCTTTCTAGGGAGTTTTTCCTAGCCACCCTGCTTCTATACCTGTATTGTTTGCTGTTTGGGGGTTTAGGCTGGGTTTCTGTACAACACTTTGTGACATCAGCTGATGCACGAAGGGCTTTATAAATACATTTGATTGATTGGTGATGAGCTCGATGCTCCTTTCCAATAAATATCAAGGGTCTTATTCTGGTGACATGATGGTCGATGTTTGACTGCCGTTTCACAAATAAGAATATTCTCGCTCTTAAATCAATAATAATCTCATGTAGACTAGCCTTCCCGCACCATATTTGAAAGCTGTTGGCTAGAGCGTACGTGCCAAGACCAGATAAGCACATTTACTATTTATTGCACGTTTGTTACAAAACTATTAGTAGAGTTGAAAATACGATGGAAACATTGAAATGTAGACTTTTATTCGGTACATGAAAAGCGAAAAAGTACATTGTGCCCGCACAACATCATCACGCACTGATTTTTATCTGCAACAAGTCCATTTAGTGGAAACACAGCACTGCTGCGAAAATATGCATATTTGCATGAAAATCTGTCGCCAATTGGATGGAAACCTAGCTATTGCCCCTTCAGAGTCTCACCTTTGCCCCTGCGGTAATATCCACAGCATCAACGATGTCATCCTGTGAGATGGTGCATGTGTCCTCATCTTCGTCTCCCTCCAGGAACCTAAGACCAGAGAAAAACAGAAAGTTGCAGAGAATATAGCAGGACAGCCATTTTTGTCTACTAAACTTGGCCCTGCAAATATATTGACATTACCCAGCATCCTCTGGGAGCATAAGGTCATATCGTGCATTCTGCTTCTGGGCCAGGTCTGAGGCAGCCTCTGATCGAATGACCACATCTCTGAGCTTGTACTGTGGCCGAGGGGGCTGGGGAGAGAGGGATGGGGAAAACCTTACAACTTACTGAAGTTACAGTACATGTACAAAACAATGGTATATTTTCAAAATTAGTAAGTGACATTATTCTGGCAGAATGTCTTGGTGAATGTGTATTAAAAAAATGCCTCACCAGTTCTCCCTTCACTCCCCTCTTGAATTTGTTCAACTTCTCTTCAGGGACAGGTGCTGAGCCTGGAAATGGATCTGATTTCTGTGGGATTGAATTAAACATTAATGAAAAACGCATTCTTAAAGGATAGGGTGAAACATTTCAAGAATCTTCAGTGCTACAGATTGACCTACCACTTACCCCTGATATGACCTTTTTTCCTGCTCCTCCTCGCTTTCCTCCTTTCTTTGTCCTAGTGTTATTTTGTTGCGGAGTCTGTTCATTGTCCCCTTCTTTCTGTTTCTTCCCATCATTCTTCCCTTCTTCCTCTGTGCCCTCCCAGTATCTCGTTGGAGGCTGATTGCAGAACAAACAGATATCGATCATTAAGTCAAATAACACATTAATTGGAGCAGCCTGGATTTTTTTACATGCTGTCCATTATACATATTATGAAAAACCTTAAAATCTTACAGATAAGTAACTTTTTCAGATGCCTTTTCACCAGTTTCAGTGGTAGCTAGACAGCGGCATAGACGCTTACATTACTAACGTTAGCCCTCAAGAAGACAGAGTAGCTAGCTAAAAGTAAAGGGATTTCAGTAGTATACTCTTTATCCCAAACAATTGAAAACGTATCAACAAAATGGCAAGCAAGCAACGAGTTTTGAGAAACTGCTGCAGTCACTAAATCGTTAGCAGTGTAATGTTACTGAAAGCGTTGAGAAAATTGGATAGGGGATCAGGGCTACAATCAGTGTGTAGCCTTTAATCAGCGTTGCGGGATCAAAAAAGTAGGACTGAGAGTAGAATATAGCTACATTAGCTGATCAGGCGTAAGTAATCTATTTGTAAACGTGGTGAGGAAAATGTAGAACTTTACCTTTCTCTTTTTCCCCACGTGTGGTTTTTTCAACATTGTCTCGCTGGACGCCGCCATCTATGTTGTGTATTTTTAAACTTCCGGTAAGAACTGTTACGCCATACGTACCGGCTAACTTCTTCTTCGATGAGGTTTAAGGGCGGTTGGCATCCAATATGTTGCATTACCTACACCTACTAGACTGGAGTACAACTCCCGTATACTTTGCTTGAAAAAAACGAAACAAATACCCTACCATCTAATTCACCCAAAAATGACATTTAAAAAATATTTAAATTAAATACCACCCTACATATCAAGGGCTCCCGAGTGGCGCAACGGTCTAAGGCACTGCATCTCAGTGCTAGATGTGTCACTATAGACCGTGTTTCAATTTCAGGCTGTATCACAACCAGCCATGATTGGGTGGCGCACAATTGCCCCAACATCGCCCGGGTTAGGGTTTGGCTAGGTAGGCTGTCATTGTAAATAAGAATTTGTTCTTAACTAACTGCGTAGTTAAATACAAAGCACTCTACTTTTTAAATATATTTAGTCCTACCTCATGCCAACAACCTGAAAGGATGGGACATCAATATCTTTAACACACCCTGTAACTCTTCTGATGTCAAGTCTCGCACACCCCAATACCTCTCTGCAGCTGCCACCACAACCTCAATTTTCTGCGACTTACGTTCCATCAATGCAGTACAGTTGATAACCATTGCTATAAATGCTAAAAATCCAATCTTACTGAAACATATATCACTAGATGGCCTACCCCTCTGTACTGGTACAGATTTACTACTCACACCACTCCTCTCAGGATCCCTTCCCCTTGACCCATCTTCCTCTACTTTCTTCACTGCCTCAGCAGCTTCTGCACTACTCTAACCCTGGAAACCACAACCTGCACGGGACATTTCTGATCCCCAGCCCCATGGGCACCCCTACAATAAACACATATCACTACCTTCCCCAATGCTACACATTCCTTTGTCTCATGCCCATCTGCACACTTCTCACACCTAGGAACCGCCCTCCGACACACTGCTGCCACATGTCCATAAGCTTGACACTTGTAACAACGTAATGTATTTGGCACCAATGCTCATATAGGATAACTTATATATCCTAATATCACTTTTTCAGGCAAAGACTCAACATCAAAACTCAAAAGAACAGACAATGACTCTTGTTTCACCACTCACACCACCCTGTCTGCGTAGCACCAAATAACGAGCATCACAAACGACTTACTTCTTCTTCTTCTTCTTCTGTGAGGTTTAACAGCGGTTGGCATCCAATACGTTGCATTAAAAGCACCCAACTGGACTATAGTATAAATCCATTATACTTTCTGAAGCAAAAGGGGAAAGGTGAAAAAAAACACCCTTCCAACGGTTTGAGTGTTGGGCCAATAACCAAAAAGTTGCTGAATCGAATCCCTGAGCTGACAAGGTAAAAATATGTCCTTCTGCCCCTGAGCAAGGCAGTTAACCCACTGTTCCCCGGGCACTGAAGATGTGGATGTCAATTAAGGCAGCCCCCCGCACCTCTCTGATACCGAGGGGTTGGGTTAAATGCGGAAGACACATTACATCTGAAGACAATCAGTTGTACAACTGGCTAGGTATCCCCCTTTCCCTTTTAAGCCGATCTGCTCCTGCACAATTCCAACAGACTGGGAGGATGAGACACCACCACTCAACACATCCTGGAACTCTTCTGAAGTCCAATCTCGTACACCCAAGTACTTCTCTGCAGCTGCCATCACAACATCAATTTTCAATGATTTCCATTCCATTTATGCGGAACAGTTGAGGGCCGTTGCTATGAACACTAAGAAGCCAACCTTCATGAAGCATATATCACTCGTAGGCATATCCCTCAGTGCTGGTAGAGATCTACTACTAAAAGCGATCCTCTCAGGATCCCTCAACCATTACCCATGCTCCTCTACTTTCTTCACTGCCTCAGCATACAACACCTTCTGCACGACTGACTCTGGTCACCTCAAACTGCTTCTCTCGCACCGGACACTTCAGATCCCCAGCAACATAGGTACCCTTACAGTTGACAAACAGTACTATTTCCACCAAGACTATACAATCCTCTGTACCATGCCCTCCTTTACACTTCCCACATCTTGGAATCTCCCTCCTATACAGTGCATTTGAAAAGTATTCAGATCCCTTGACTTGTTCCACATTTTGTTACATTACAGCCTTATTCTAAAATGTATTACATATATTTTTTTCCTCATCAATCTACACAATGTACCCCATAATGACAAATCAAAAACAGGTTTTTAGCAATGTTTGCAAATGTATTAAAAATAAAAATATTACATTTACATAAGTATTCAGCCTATCCTCAGTACTTTGTTGAAGCACCTTTGGCAGCAATTACAGCCTTCTTGGGTATGACGCTACAAGTTTGGCATACCTGTATTTGGTGAGTTTCTCCCATTCTTCTCTGTAGATCCTCTCAAGCTCTGTCAGGTTGGATGGGGAGCGTCGCAGCACAGCTATATTCAGGTCTCTTGAGAGATGTTCGATCGGGTTCAAATCCGGGCTCTGGCTGGGCCACTCAAAGACATTCAGAGACTTGTCCCGAAGCCACTCCTGCATTGTCTTGGCTGTGTGCTTAGGGTTGTTGTCCTGTTGGAAGGTGAACTCTCACCCCAGTATGAGGTCTTGAGTGCTCTGGAGCAGGTTTTCGTCAGGGATCTCTCTGTACTTTGCTCCATTCATCTTTCCCTCGATCCTGACTAGTCCCCCAGTCCCTGCCGCTGAAAAACATCCCCACAGCATGAAGCGGCCACGACCATGCTTCACCGTAGGGATGGTGCCAGGTTTCCTTCAGATGTGACACTTGGCATTCAGGCCAAAGAGTTCAAACTTTGTTTCATCAGACTAGATAATCTTGTTTCTCCTGGCCTGAGACTCTTTATGTGCCTTTTGGAAAACTCCAAGTGGGCTGTCATGTGCCTTTTACTGAGAAGTGGCTTCCGTCTGCCATCTCCACAGAGCAACTCTGGAGTTCTGTCCTGAGTGACCATTGGGTTCTTTGTCACCTCCCTGACTAGGGCACTTCTCCCCCGATTGTTCATATTGGCCGGGCGGCCAGCTCTAAGAAGAGTCTTGGTGATTCCAAACTTCTTCCATTTATTAAGAATGATGGAGGCCACTGTATCCTTGGGGACCTCCAATGCTGCAGAAATGGTTTGGTACCCTTACCCAGATCTGTGCCTCGACACAATCCTGTCTTGGAGCTCTGCGTACAATTCCTTCGACTTCATGGCCTGGTTTTTGAAATGCACTGTCAACTGTGGTGCGACCTAATTGTGTGTTCCAAATCATGTCCAATCAATTAAATGTACCACTGGTGGACTCCAATCAAGTTGTAGAAACATCTCAGGGATTATCAATGGAGGCAGGATGCACCTGAGCTCAATTTCAAGTGTCATAGCAAAGGGTCTGAATTTTTATGTAAATAAGGTATTTCTGGTTTTTATTTCTATTACATTTGCAAAAACGTCTAAAAACATGTTTTCGCTTTGACATTATAGGGTATTGTGTGTAGATTGATGAGGAAAAAAATAACTTAATTAATTTTAGAATAAGGCTGTAATATAACAAAATGTGGAAAAAGTCACAGGGTCTTGAAAACTTCCCGAATGCACTGCTGCAACATGACCTTAAACGTGGCACCTGAAACACCGCAGCAGATTCGGCACAAAAGCTCTAACAGGATAACTGAAATGTCCTAACATGACGTTGTCGGATAAAGACTGATTCAAAACTCAAAAGGACAGACTTTGACACCTCTGTTTATCACCACACTCCCCACCAGGCCCAAATGATGGGCGTCACAAACATCAGGAATCTTCAACTTCAATTGCTCCACCTACCAGCTGACTTCATTAACCCTTTCCCTTAAAAATATATATTTTAATAATTCCTCCTCAGGGAAAGTCTATGCTTATTGACCGTGTACACAGTTTAGCTGATTTTATAGCGGGTGCAGCAAAATGCTTGTGTTACTAGATCCTCACAGTGCAGTAAAATGTCAAACACAAATAATCAAAAACGAGAAACAAAAAATCAAGAATGTCAGAACTAATCCAATAATAACCTAAATAATACTATCAGTAATCCAAATGCAATCTATGTGTATATACACCAAAAATATATACTAATAATTACTTGTACAGCAGTAGGTCTATTACAATGAGCTATGTCAAGAATCCAGTATAGAAATATGCTTTGCGTATGAACAGTGTAAAAAAATGAAACAATATAAAAAGATACATTAGTAGATATATTAGAATGAGCTACATTAATAATACAGTATATGAATACACAGTGTGAAAAACTGTTTAAAAGAAATGGGACGTGTCCTGGGTTTAATGTCTAAATACTGTATACATGGGACAGCTGTGTTGACTGTGTGTGTGTGTGTGTGTGTGTGTGTGTGTGTGTGTGTGTGTGTGTGTGTGTGTGTGTGTGTGTGTGTGTGTGTGTGTGTGTGTGTGTGTGTGTGTGTGTGTATGGCGTGTGTTTGTGAGTATGGATATATGTGACTACAGGAGTCTGCTTGTGTAGGAGGTGTGTGTGTATTTTGTATGTGACTATCTTTGTCTCTTACTACGTTTTTGACAATTTCCAATTATTATTACTCAATTCTATAGTTTGGGTAACACCAGTGATTTAAGTAAGAAGGTAATGTCACCTAAAACAATAATCTGGTTTCCATTACGTGGAACTGTAGTACTGAATATTGAGCTGATAAGCCAGCACCAACTTTCTGAAGGACCTAGCAGATTTGTTAAACAACAGGTTTCATATTTTGCCTAGTTGATGTTACAGGGACAGTCAGTACAGGACATGTGTAACGGATGTCGTCTGGAGATAGAGAGGAGGATCAAGGTGCAGCGTGGTCAGTGTTCATTTCTTTTTTAATAAACAAACTGAACACTGGAACAAAACAATAAACGATGTGAACAAAATGAAACAGTACCGTGTGGCCCAAACACTCACACGGAAACAAACACCCACAAACCAAAAGTGAAACCCAGGCTACCTAAGAATGATTCTCAATCAGGGACAACAATTGACAGCTGCCTCTGATTGAGAACCATACTAGGCCGAACTCAAAAAACAACATAGAAAAATAAACATAGACTGCCCACCCCAACTCACGCCCTGACCATACTAAAACAAAGACAAAAACAAAGGAACTAAGGTCAGAACATGACAATATGTGTCAATGCAACAGGTGAAAATGATAAAATTAGAAGAAAGGGGCTTTTGGATTCTTTACTTTAGAAAGTGCCTATTCCGCTTAATGTGACACTGTATCATCTGATGTGTCTGAAGTATGTAAAAATACACATGTTTTAATCAAGACTTCCTGCCCAATATGAAGTAAGTGAGATTAAGCTTAAGGAAATCTTAGGACTCACTAAGATGTAGCATAGTGAAAACTAAGTAAAGTTTTTTTTTTTCTTACAGGACTGATGAAAGCCCACTTCCAAATGTACCAATGATTCTGTATCTCTCCCTTTGAAAGGCTTCCTGAGGCAGGTGCCTTAGAAGAGCAGGTATTGAGACTGTGTACTTTACAGTTTAAAGGTACCCTGATCCGGCTGTTTAGGGAGCTCCCAAATAAAATAAGGCCTGGCCATTTTGTTTGTTTTTACCCTACATTTTTCCAAACACGCCAGCACCCAGTCATGTGTCAAAAGGGAAGAAGTGTATGTTAGCCCTTTAACCCCCTGACCATGTAACTCTGTGGTAAGATCGCCAAGATGATAAGGGAGCATAAGCCAATTTGCAAAAATGGTTTCAACTGTGTGTTGTTATTCTCTTTGACATTTGTGACCCGATTCAGGAAACTAGGCGTATGTCGCAAGTCACGTTTCACAGGAAAGCTGTTTGAACGTAAAATATATTTAGCAAAATGTGTTTTTTGGCACGGATGCCTCCTCGAACATGTGAACTTTCATGTGCCTTAATATCAAATGTGTATGCCATCTGTAAATACGATTAAAATGGTTAAATTACGAGCCTAGTTGGTTTAGCCACAGAAAAGGGAGCAACCTTCCCGCTAGCCATGACTGGCGGAGATAATGAGTGGGCTGGACATGCCGAGAGATGAAAGAGGAGGAAGGGAAGTGTTACTAAGGTACACAGTAGTAGGTTTTAGTAGACAGAAGGTACTAAGGTACACAGTAGTAGGTTTTAGTAGATAGAAGGTACTAAGGTACACAGTAGTAGGTTTTAGTAGATAGAAGGTACTAAGGTACACAGTAGTAGGTTTTAGTAGATAGAAGGTACTAAGGTACACAGTAGTAGGTTTTAGTAGATAGAAGGTACTAAGGTACACAGTAGTAGGTTTTAGTAGATAGAAGGTACTAAGGTACACAGTAGTAGGTTTTAGTAGATAGAAGGTACTAAGGTACACAGTAGTAGGTTTTAGTAGACAGAAGGTACTAAGGTACACAGTAGTAGGTTTTAGTAGATAGAAGGTACTAAGGTACACAGTAGTAGGTTTTAGTAGACAGAAGGTACTAAGGTACACAGTAGTAGGTTTTGGTAGATAGAAGGTACTAAGGTACACAGTAGTAGGTTTTAGTAGACAGAAGGTACTAAGGTACACAGTAGTAGGTTTTAGTAGACAGAAGGTACTAAGGTACACAGTAGTAGGTTTTGGTAGATAGAAGGTACTAAGGTACACAGTAGTAGGTTTTAGTAGATAGAAGGTACTAAGGTACACAGTAGTAGGTTTTAGTAGACAGAAGGTACTAAGGTACACAGTAGTAGGTTTTAGTAGACAGAAGGTACTAAGGTACACAGTAGTAGGTTTTAGTAGACAGAAGGTACTAAGGTACACAGTAGTAGGTTTTGGTAGATAGAAGGTACTAAGGTACACAGTAGTAGGTTTTAGTAGATAGAAGGTACTAAGGTACACAGTAGTAGGTTTTAGTAGACAGAAGGTACTAAGGTACACAGTAGTAGGTTTTAGTAGACAGAAGGTACTAAGGTACACAGTAGTAGGTTTTAGTAGACAGAAGGTACTAAGGTACACAGTAGTAGGTTTTAGTAGACAGAAGGTACTAAGGGACACAGTAGTAGGTTTTAGTAGATAGAAGGTACTAAGGTACACAGTAGTAGGTTTTAGTAGACAGAAGGTACTAAGGTACACAGTAGTAGGTTTTAGTAGATAGAAGGTACTAAGGTACACAGTAGTAGGTTTTAGTAGATAGAAGGTACTAAGGTACACAGTAGTAGGTTTTAGTAGACAGAAGGTACTAAGGTACACAGTAGTAGGTTTTAGTAGACAGAAGGTACTAAGGTACACAGTAGTAGGTTTTAGTAGATAGAAGGTACTAAGGTACACAGTAGTAGGTTTTAGTAGACAGAAGGTACTAAGGTACACAGTAGTAGGTTTTAGTAGATAGAAGGTACTAAGGTACACAGTAGTAGGTTTTAGTAGACAGAAGGTACTAAGGTACACAGTAGTAGGTTTTAGTAGACAGAAGGTACTAAGGTACACAGTAGTAGGTTTTAGTAGACAGAAGGTACTAAGGTACACAGTAGTAGGTTTTAGTAGACAGAAGGTACTAAGGTACACAGTAGTAGGTTTTAGTAGACAGAAGGTACTAAGGTACACAGTAGTAGGTTTTAGTAGACAGAAGATACTAAGGTACACAGTAGTAGGTTTTAGTAGATAGAAGATACTAAGGTACACAGTAGTAGGTTTTAGTAGACAGAAGGTACTAAGGTACACAGTAGTAGGTTTTAGTAGACAGAAGGTACTAAGGTACACAGTAGTAGGTTTTGGTAGAGAGAAGGTACTAAGGTACACAGTAGTAGGTTTTAGTAGACAGAAGGTACTAAGGTACACAGTAGTAGGTTTTAGTAGACAGAAGGTGCTCTTTGGTAAAAGGAGTAAATTGATCATCAAAAATAAAGGAGGACCAAGGCACTCTTCATATAATTAATTAAAATGCCTTTATTTGTATGGCATGTTCAACAGAAACAACGTTTTTTGTCGGCTGCATGGCCTTCATCAGGGAGTACAAAAAAAAAAGGGAATACCATGTCCTCTTTTGAACAGCTTTTCCAATTAGCCCTAATTGGAAGAGGGAGTGGTTACAAAATTGATTGGACACACCTAGTAAGCAATACTATACACATTAAAAGGTGAAATACTGTAGCTATGTTATCATAAAAATACAACTCCAAGCTAGAAATATCAGAACACCAAAAGGTAGTTCTAACCTTAAATATTACTGGGAGAAGTGTCAAGAATAAGAAAGCAATATATTCCATAGTACACTAGAACACAGCAAAACATGAACAACAACAGTCTAAACATAGCTGAGGGCAATTGAGCAAAATGTCCACTAGATGACAGCAAATAGACCCATCACAACCCTACAGGAAGGGTGAGAAATCCATATCTTCATTTAAACCAGGGTATTTAGTGGCCTGTAGTTTGTAAATTAAAAACTTTCCCTTTGGTTTAACTGTTTAAGACGGTCCCCTTTTCTAATAGAGGCCGGAATATGATCAATACCCATAGCTTGTAGGGAGGCAGGGTTGCCATGGTGTAAGGACTTGTAGTGCCTTGCCATGGTGTAGGGACTTGTAGTGCCTTGCCATGGTGTAAGGACTTGTAGTGCCTTGCCATGGTGTAAGGACTTGTAGTGCCTTGCCATGGTGTAGGGACTTGTAGTGCCTTGCCATGGTGTAGGGACTTGTAGTGCCTTGCCATGGTGTAAGGACTTGTAGTGCCTTGCCATGGTGTAGGGATTTGTAGTGCCTTGCCATGGGGTAGTCTTCATTGCCTACCCATATGGCGTACTTGTGTTCCGCTAAGCGGTCTTGAAGGCGTCTCTTTGTCCATCCAATGTAGAACACTTTGCACTGTGGGCATTCCAATCTATAGATGACATGAGTGGTTTTACAGTTAATGAAATGCTTGATGTAATACTCCATTTTGGAAGCTGTGTCAACAAAATACTTCTTCTGTGCAATATTACTGCAATGGTTGCAATGGTTACATTTAAAAGAGAAGGGAATGTGAAGGAACATTATGTGCTTTTCTAATAACCAATTAGACTGGGTTCATGAAAGTGACTGATTGATCATGAGTGGGAGGAATCCTCAGTATTAGTAGAAGCAATTAGGCAGTACACCCAGAACATTGTTTTGAGAATGGAAAGGGATATCTCAGTTTCAATGTCTCAGCTTGGAGAGAAGAAGCCTCGTGAGCTATTGGTCGGTTACATGCATGAACCAAAAGTTAATGATGAAATAATTATGAATAATGAATAATGTAAATCATGCAACTGTGTACATATTGGATTACATGATGTGGCTTACTTTCTGTGATGCCTTGGATAGAACAACTGTCTGAGATATACAGTAATTAAACAATAGTAGTCCTAATACTAAATAAATTGTGAGAAATGGCTTGACATCCACTGTGCGGAGGTGGCAGAGATGATGGATTGCTGAAAAAGAAGAGGATGATGGATTGCTGAAAAAGAGACATAACATAAAACTTATATTTCAACTGATGATTTCTGCAGCTATTGAAATAGATGTGTAGAAATATGATTTCACAACAGATTGTATGTGTTATTTACCAAAACAATGTGTTTATGTTTCTCTGTTAATTTTTCTGAATGGCTGTCCCATTTACTTTTTGAATGAGTGTCAGTCAACGCTGACTCAGTGTGTTTGGTGACTGGTGACGCAATGCATTTCTGCGACGTCTCCATACTGCTGTACTCTTTGTTGCTACTTGCCAGACTATTTCACTTTTAACTCTTTATAACAATTTAATCAGAAGTCAGGGCATTCATACTTCTTGCACTTCGCCGTGCAGCACGGTGCTGTTGTGAAGGAGGTTGTCAAGGAAGTATGTTTGTGTGTTTATACAGGTTCTCCCTCACTCACCTGCAGTCAACCAATCATGTCAATGCGGAGCTATATGTAGCCCTACACACTGTTAAAAAACTTGAGAGGCACACGGCAATGTGCTACGGAGCTGAAATTGGCTCCAGAGGCTCCGCAATTGCGCCACACTATCCATAAATTGTGTCACACCATCCATACGGCGCCCAATCAGCCTACTTTTCCAACATGATTGAGGAGAATAAAAAACAATACAACATTTATTTTTGATACTGTTGCAAAGCTAACTAAAAATCACATTCTCCAAGTGAGGATGACCTTCACTTCAGCAGTGATCAATCGACAAAAAGATCATGATCATTATAAAGAAAATTACAGACTCCTCTTACAGGAGTTTCTCCAAAACTCAGTTGTCCTGAGTCTGCATAAAACAGCCAGGAACTAGGATCAATGGAGACACTCAAGTTTTTTTAATCCTGTATCTCTCAACACATTCACAAAAATAGTAATGGCCTCTTAACCCTCCAGCTGCCTACTGGACCGTAATCCAACGGAATTACTGAAAGAGATACTTCTTGTGCTTTGCCCTCCTATGTTGAACATAATAAATGGCTCCCTATTCTCCAGATGTTTACCAATCTCACTTAAAGTGGCAGTAATAAAGCCTCTCCTGAAAAAGCCAAACCTTGAAAATTTAAAAAACGATGTTTCTATATTGAATCTCCCATTTCTCTCAAACTTTATAGAAAAAGCTGTTGCGTGACATTTTACTGTCTTCCTGAAGACAAATAATGTATGCAAAATGCTCCAGTCTGGTTTTAGACCCCATCATAGTACTGAGACTGCACTGGTGAAGGTGGTGAATAATCTTTTAATGGCATCAGACCAAGGTTCTGCATCTGTGCCTGTGCTCCTAGACCTTAGTGACGCTTTTGACACCATCGAACACCACATTCTTTTGCAGAGATTGGAAACTTTAATTGGTCTACACGGACAAGTTCTTGTCTGGTTTCGATCTTATCTGTCAGAAGATATCAGTTTGGCTCTGTGGATGGTTTGTCCTCTGACAAATCAATGATAACTTTTTGTATTCCTCAAAGTTCTATTTTAGGACCACTATTGTTTTCACTATATATTCTACCTCTTGGTGATGTCATTCGGAAACACAATGTCAACATTTACTGCTATGCGGACGACACACAGCTATACATTTTGATGAAACATGGTGACGCCCCAAAATTGCCAACCCTGAAAGTCTGTTTCAGACACAAGGAAGTGGATGGTGGCAAATGTTTTACTTTTATACTCGGACCAAACAGAGATGCTAGTTCTAGGTCCCAAGAAACAATGAGCTCTGCTGTTTAATCTGACAATTCATCATGATGGTTGTACAGTTGTCTCAAATAAAACTGTGAAGAACCTTGGCGTTACTCTAGACCACAGACTCTTTTTTGATGAATCTATCAAGAATATTTAATGAGCAGCTTTTTCCATCTTCATAACGTTGCAAAAATCTGAAAGTTTTTGTCCAAAAATGATGCAGAAAAGCTCATTCATGCTTTTGTCCCTTCTAGATTAGACTACTGCAACACTACTCTCCAGCTACCTGGATAAAGTACTAAATACATTTCAGTTAGTGCTAAATACCTCTGCTAGAATCTTGACCAGAACCACATTTTTGATCATATTACTCCAGCGCTGGCTTCCTTTTAAGGCTAGGGCTGATGTCAAGGTTTTACTGCTAACCTACAAAGCATTACATGGACTTGCTCCTACATATCTCTCCGATTTGGTCCTGCCATACATACCTACACATACACTACAGTCACAAGATGCAGGCCTCCTTATTGTCCCTAGAATTTTTAAGCTAACAGCTCGAGGCTGGGCTTTCTCTATAGAGCTCAATTTTGATGGAATGGTCTGCCTATCCATGTGAGATAAGTTTTTACTGAAGACTCATCTCTTCAGTAAGTCCTATAATTGAGCCTGGCCAAGGGGTGTGAAGGTGAATGGCAAGGCACTGGAGTGATGAACCGCCCTTGCTGTCTCTGCCTGGACTGCTCCCCTCCCTCAACTGGGATTCTCTGACCCTATGACGTGGGCTGAGTCAGTCGCTCACTAGTTCTCTTCAATGCCGTCCTTAGGAGGGGTGCGTCACGTCGTGCCAGGCTTTTTTTGCAATACTCGACTTGAGTGGGTTGAGTCACTGACATGATCTTCCTGTCCGGTTTGAAGCCCCTTCAGACTTGTGCAGTGGAGGAAATCTTCATATACTCAGCCTTGTCTCAGGGTAGTAAGTTAGTGGTCTGTTGATATCCCTCTAGTGGTGTGGGGGCTGTGCATTGGCAAAGTGGGTGGGGTTATATCCTGCCTGGTTGGCCCTATCTGGGGGTATTATCTGACAGGGCCAGAGTGTTAGGGTCAGTCTGTCCTATCTGGTGAAATTCTCCTGTCTTGTCTGGTGTCCTGTGTGAACTTAAGTACACTCTCTCACTCTCGGGACCTGAGCCCTAGGACCATATCTCATAAATCCTGGCTGTCCCCATCCCCAGTCCACCTGGTCATGCTGCTGATCCAGTTTCTACTGTTTTTCCTGCGGCGATTGGAGCCCTGACCTGTTCACCAGATGTGCTAACTTGTCGTGCTGCTGCTCCAGTTTCAACTGTTCTGCCTGCTGCTATTGAACCCAGAACGGTTCACCGGACGTGCTACCTTGTCCCGGACCTGCTGTTTTCTACCCTATTTCTCTCTCTCCCTCTCCCTCTCCCTCTTTACCGCACCTGCTGTCTTGACCTCTGAATGCTCGGCTATGAAGAACCAACTAACATTTACTCTTGAGGTGCTGACCTGTTGCACCCTCTACAACCACTGTGATTAGTATTTGACCCTGCTGGTCATCTATAAACGTTTGAACATCTTGAAGAACAATCTGGCCTTAGCGGCCATATACTCTTATAATCTTCACCCGGCACAGCTAGAAGAGGGCTGGCCAACTCTCACAGCCTGGTTCCTCTCTAGGTTTCTTCCTAGGTTCCCTCCCTTTCTAGGTAGTTTTTCCTAGCCACAATGCTTCTACATCCACATTGCTTGCTGTTAGGGGTCTTAGGCTTGGTTTCTTTATAAATTAATGTGATTGATTAATTACAGGCACACATTCTCTTTCTCTGTGACATGCAAGAGTTCAAACAGTTTATCTTTCTGTTGCATGAGAGCGGTGGAAGAGTGCCCCTCCCTCTCTCACTCTGTTCCACCTTTTACTCGCTGTCGCACTTTAGCAGTTGATGTTATTCTTCAATAACACAGACACCAAAGAAAATCAGGAGTAGAAAAATATATTTATTAAAAGAGAACAAATCATAGTTGTTATGCTGGAAAGTAGATGTTTATTCTTCCCTGTCCTCAGTGTTTTCTCCACTGAACAAAGAGCCAGGATGTAGTTTCTACCCAGGCCTAGCCTGTGGTTGACCAATTAGAATTCCTTGCAGTGAAATTGAGGCAGTGGCCAAATACCAAGTATCCCGTTTCAGGCTCAATGTATAGACAATTTGGACTAATGAAAACCTTCCACATGTAGCTATGAGTCCCGGACTGAAATTCCTACACAGATCCTAATCAAGATGTTGAACTGAAAAGCACTAGTTCTATTGCTCTCTAGCCTTCTTGCATTGTGTATTTATCTTAGAACATTTTTACACGCACATACCTCAGAGAATTATACTCCCACTTTCAGTTTGTGTCACGCACACACACATGCAATCACCTTAACATATACTGTTTCCTGTAGACAACATATTATGGGAACTGGTTTCACAAATCCCCCCTTCTTCTCTGAATAGACAAATTGTTTGGTCAGAGGGTCGCTTGGTCCAGTGTTCCGGAAAGCAAGTGCTTACTTGAAAAGGGGCCAACAATGTGTCCCAGTGGACTAGAAGCAGAGGGGTACAAGAGAACTAAGTTCCTCTCTAGGTTTCTTCCTAGTTTCCCGCCTTTCTAGGGAGTTTTTCCTAGCCACTGTGCTTCTACATCCACATTGCTTGTTGTTTGGGGTTATAGGCTGGGTTTCTGTATAAGCACTTTGTGACATTTGCTGATGTAAAAAGGGCTTTATAAATAAATGTGATTGATTGATTTCAGGCACACATTATCTTTCTCTCTGACATGCAAGAGTGAAAATAGTTTATCTTTCTGTTGCATGAGAGCGGTGGAAGAGTGCCCCTCCCTCTCTCACTCTGTTCCACCCTATACTCTCTGTCACGCACATACCTCAGAGAATCATACTCCCACTTTCAGTTTGTGTCACGCACACACATGCAATCACCTTAACATATACTGTTGCCTGTAGACAACATATTATGGGAACTGGTTGCACAAATCCCCCCTTCTCTGAGTAGACAAATTGTTTGGTCAGAGGGTCGCTTGGTTCAGTGTTCCGGAAAGCAAGTGCTTACTTGAAAAGGGGCCAACAATGTGTCCCAGTGGACTAGAGGCAGAGGGGTACAAGAGAACTAAGTTCCTCTCTAGGTTTCTTCCTAGTTTCCTGCGTTTCTAGAGAGTGTTTCCTTGCTACCATGCTTCTACATCCACATTCCTTGTTGTTTGAGGTTTTAGGCTGGGTTTCTGTATAAACACTTTGTGACATCTGCCTATGTAAAAAGGGCTTTATGAATAGATGTGATTGATTGATTGATTGATTACAGGCACACATTCTCTTTCTCTCTGACATGCAAGAGTGAAAATAGTTTATCTTTCTGTTGCATGAGAGCGGTGGAAGAGTGCCCCTCCCTCTCTCACTCTGTTCCACCCTATACTCTCTGTCACGCACATACCTCAGAGAATCATACTCCCATTTTCAGTTTGTGTCACGCACACACATGCAATCTCCTTAACATATACTGTTGCCTGTAGACAACATATTATGGGAACTGTTTTCACAAATCCCCCCTTCTCTGAGTAGACAAATTCTTTGGTTCGAGGGTCGCTTGGTTCCGGTAAGCAAGTGCTTACTTGAAAAGGGGCCAACAATGTGTCCGAGGGGTAAAATTAAATTAGGCTTAACAATGACATTAAGAGGGAAAGTACCTGAGGACTAAAGAACATTATGGTGAAGTGGTAATTCACAGACCCAGAGCACAAAGGATCCAACCAGTGCATTACTTCAAGAGAGAGGAGAGGTCATCTAGAACCAGACCCATGCAGACTTTCTACGCATCTCTCTGGGGATCCACTGTGCTGTTGAAATCTGCTCATATCCGCTAGCCTGACCTATCAGAGCAGACGTGGAATGAATCAAGGACTGAGAGAATGGGTATTCTCCAGTTTCTTTGACAACATGTTGCTCTGTTCTAGGGAGCTTCGAAAGAGCTGAAAACCTTATGTGTGTTTATTGAAGTGAGTTGCTTTAGGCTCTTGTCACCTTACCCATTTTGTGACATCATTTGTGAGAGGAGTGCTAATACACACATACATGTGTGCATGAAATAAAAACCAACCTACACACTGGAAAGAAGAATTAGAACCCATTAGAAGAAAGAAGTATCAGAGTGAGTGTATGTGTGCATGTGAAGCAGAAGGAGGGTGGTCACTAACAGGGGAATAAAAGGATATGGAGGGGGTGGCTTGACACAATACATCTGTGGTTGCAGTAACAAGAGAGGGAGTTCTGAACTTATGTAAGAAGGAGTGGAGGTAAGATAAGAATGCGAAGCTGGGTTGGAAAATATGAACCAAAACAAGAGAGAAAATACATTGACTGTAGTGAGGGAAGAGAAAGGAACAGGGGAAGGGGAAGCAGAAGTAGTGCTTGTACCGAGACAAGTAGAGACTGAAAAGCTGAGAAGAGTTGCCAAACAGGACACTACTGAATTCCATTCAACCTGGAAAATGTGAGCTTCTCTTTTTTATTTGTCAAATGTTCTGTGCCAGTAGCTGATATATCTAATGATTCTATTTACATATTTCAACATTTTGAGTGTAATGTAACTGACTTTTATTTATTTTCTCTGCTCACAAATTGGTTTGTCTTACTGCAGATGGCTTTCTATTGTGTATTTGTGCATGATGGCTTTGTATTTTAGCATGAATAAATGTGACTGTGGTGAACATGAAGTTCATTATGGGTCAAAAGCAGATAAAGTTGTTTAAGTTATTCAAAGTTTTTACTGACACCAATGCAAATATTATGAAATGTATTCAAATGTACATTTTACTATTCGATAGAATCGAAGAGATTGTTGCCTTTTCTTAGATCTTTTCCATGAGACTGACAAAGGTTTTACATGCCTATGTCTGAAAGTGCTTGTGCTCTGGTTTTGAAGTGTGTACAGATAAGATCTGGTCCCGAAATTACTGACCATCTACCTATAGAGACCATGCCAGGAAACCTGCAGACCTTTTCCCTTTAACGTAACATAACCAGCTTCTTACTTTTGTAGAGACAGGATCAAATGGCCTATTCAACCAATTCTTTTTTTATAGATCACATATCAGGCTCATTATGTTGGAAACATACAATGTTAATAGTCAGCTAGTTGTGCTTTGGAAAGTCATTGTGACCATCTACAGTCTATCATTTTCTGTACTGTATTTATTTTGACAAGAGAACTGGCAAGGAATTATATGTGGCAACTGGGACCTCTTGTCACCTGGAGAATATCCTTCAATGAAGCAAGAATATTAGTGAATAGTTGATTATTGTAACTCTCCCTGATAATATCTCTCTGATCAGAGGTGGACTGTGTTGTTGTAACAGATGGAGCTGCCACCACGACCAAAACTCTTTGACTTCCATGGAGTCTCGATGACCCACTATTTCACTGACAACTGGGAGAACATACAAAACTTCCAGGCCAGGCCAGATGATATTCTCATTGCCACTTACCCCAAAGCAGGTCTGTGTGTGTGTTTGTGTGTGTGTTTGTGTGTTGTCAACATTTTGTAGAAATAAATCTTTGACATGCCTCTCTCTCCCCATTTCTCCATACTCCCTCCCCCTCTTTCTCTCTCCCAGGTACCACATGGGTCTCCTACATTCTAGACCTGCTGTATTTTGGTCAGACAGCCCCTGAGCGTCAGACTTCACTGCCTATCTATGAGAGGGTGCCTTTTCTGGAGAGTGACTTCCATATTATCCCTCCAGGTTAGAATACAACCCTGATATAACTCTACACACTGTGAAGCCTTTATCTTGATTACACATCAATAAAGTCTGCGTAGATCAAATCTTTGTCATGCTTGAAAACAGAATCCGGAAAACACCACACACAATACAATAACCTAAGTCCTCATCAACAGCCTTTTTACTGTCACAAAGTTGAAGGACTTTTTGAATGACTTGAAATCGTATACTGTGAGAAGTTGTGCCAATCACATATTCCAGCTACATGACAATAAGCAGGTTTACTGTAAAAATCTTCCTTATCTCCAAAAAGTAACCGATTCAGATCCCCACCCCTCTGTACACACAGGAACAGAGCTGGCAGACAAGTTATCCACCTCTCCTCGCCTCATCAAGACTCACCTCCCAGTCCAGTTGGTGCCCAAGTCCTTCTGGGAGCAGAACTGCAGGGTACATTATATGTAACTCTCTGCTTGTTGTCTGTGTAGGCTGTGAATCTGACTCTGCTCATGTCTGCTGGTATAGCATATGGTTAACATTTATGCATCCTCAAACCTCCTGTGCTGCATTTTGTCCAGTAAGTGAACTTAATTAATGACACAATTTGTGTGAATCCCCAATGGAGGGCAGCATAACACAATACACTAACTTTTGCAAACCTCTCTAGAACCAGCGTGCGTCTCCGTGTGGACTGCGAAGTCTCCAGTCTTTGTAAACAGTTTTTGTTGTCCTAATTTTTTCCTCTTCCATTTCCTTCTGTGTGGTTTGTTTAAGTGATTTTGCCCGAGAAGCCGGTGTTAGGAGGATATATTGACATGGGTGTTGTTGGACCTGAGATGAAGTCGAGGTCCGGCAAACTGTACCACCATATCCTCCAAACACCAGCTTCGAGGGCATTATCACTTTTATACAACGGGTTGACAAATGTTAATTAAAAAACATTATTTTGATGAATTTATTCATACTTTTTCATCCTTCCATGGGATGTAGTCCCATCAAAAATCTAAGGTTGCTACCCAAGCCGGCTGGTCATCCTTTCTATCGGTTCGGTTGCCAGAGACGGGACTCAGTTGTTATGTCTTTTTGTTCTGTATCTATAGACGCCCCTTAGTCGTTCGTTCAAAATGTTCGATTGCCATACTGGTTGGCGATTTTCTTATACCTTGCTTGCTAGCTATCCAACTATGGCTAACTTACAGTCATGTCAAACAGAGCATCCAGAATTACTAGTGACATTTATTTGGATACATGCATAACAATTAACTAATGATGCGCGATTTCACCTGATGTAGAAAATATGATCTCTCGTCAGGACACTGTTGTTCAGAGGAGCTAGCCAACAACACAGCTAACACACTCACTTCAAACTGAAGCTGAAAAGACTGCAAACTATCTGCATTTCACTTCACTTGACCTGTTTCCTATTGACATTTCTTTGTATATATCCATAAAAATGATGCCAGCTGATTCATGATTTCGACTGGCTGAGAAACGCTGCCTGCCTGTCTTTCTTGTCCTGACTTCCAACACGTTCATTACTATGGGACCGCTGGAGACTGAATTTGAATATTGAAACAATGTTGCAAATGTCAGAGAGACAGACACCAAGGTTTATACAAATGCTAGTCTAAAAGAAATGTGAGAATGTCTAGATGCTTTTTATAGTGGAGATCAAGTTTATAAATTGCCTGGATGGGCTGATGAGACGGTGGATTGCGCAGTGAGATGGAACAGAGTAAATAGGCATTTCAACATCATAGCTTTAGCCGGTGGTAACTTGTGGAACAGACACCAGCTGTAATGTGGTTTTAACCAATCAGCATGCAAGATTAGACCCACCCGTTGTATAATTAAATAATATACTCTTACATCAAGTTATGTTGTAATTGCAATGATTTCTCTCTCTCTCTCTCTCCCTCTCTCTGTAGGTAGTGTATGTGGCCCGTAATGCCAAGGACAATGCAGTGTCTTATTTCCACTTTGACCGTATGAACAAGGCCGACCCAGAGCCAGGAGACTGGAACAACTTCTTACAGAGATTCATGGATGGAAAGAGTGAGTGAATGAGAGAATAAACGAGTGAATGAACGAGTCTGTGAACAAATCAATTACAATGAGTAAGAGAGATAGCACAGTACAGATGTTGATGAGGCTCTGTGATTCTGGCTTATTGATCAGTATTTTTCCTGACTATATATGCAACTCTATCTATCTCGCTAACATCCTCTCGTCCACATGGCTGCTTTCCTCAGTGGTGTTTGGTCCCTGGTACGACCATGTAACTGGCTGGTGGGAGAGGACACAGACTCACTCCAAACTCCACTACGTTTTCTATGAGGATATGATTGAGGTGAGTAGAACAACTACCTCCTGTGCCATAAAGGTTCTGACCTCTTTGCAGATTATGTAGCTCATTAACGTACATAAAGGTAGTGTGTATGTCCATGTTATATTGATAATCTCAAGAATTAGCTTTCAGTGAGGAAGAGTACTGTAATAGGATGTCCCTTGTGGGTATCCGTAACCTATGTAGGACATGCACAGCATAGCCCAGTAGACATGCTGAAGCTTGAACCTTGTTGTGCCTCCTTATTTGAAATAATACTACATGGTGTCAGAATGGTTTTAATAATCACAAAAACGTGAAGGACTTACCACGTGAATCATACAGCCGACAGACAGTTTCAAAGCAAGGAGGGCACAGAAACAGAGATTAGCAGCGTAGATCATAATTGGGCTAGTTAACGAGAGAGGACTATGTTACTGCGGGCAACGTTACAAGAGGTAGAAGCCGAGATGGGTCCAGCTGCGACGTCATCTCTCAGAGCACTCATCCCTCAGGGTCTCTATACTGACACCTAATGATATGGAATCTCAGTGTAGTGCACCTCTCAGGAAAGTGGGGCTTTTGAAAGGAGTGGATGTTTTGAAAGGAACCATATACGGAGAAGTGGAGTGCGAAAGGTGCCACTCAAGACATCGCTTGGGTTATCGGATGTTACTCATGGTCTCCACAGATGACAGTATGGAATTTCAGTTCTGCAAAAAATGCAAATCAAATGTATTTATATAGCCCTTCTTACATCAGCTGATATATCAAAGTGCTGTACAGAAACCCAGCCTACCCCAAACAGCAAGCAATGCAGGTGTAGAAGCACTGTGGCTAGGAAAATCTCCCCAGAAAGGCCAGAACCTAGGAAGAAACCTAGAGAGGAACCAGGCTATGAGGGGTGGCCAGTCCTCTTCTGGCTGTGCCGGGTGAAGATTATAACAGAACATGGCCAAGATGTTCAAATGTTCATAAATGACCAGCATGGTCAAATAATAATAATCACAGTAGTTGTCGAGGGTGCAACAGGTCAGCACCTCAGGAGTAAATGTCAGTTGGCTTTTCATAGCCGATCATTGAGAGTATCTCTACCGCTCCTGCTGTCTCTAGAGAGTTAAATCAGCAGGTCTGGGACAGGTAGCACGTCCGGTGAACAGGTCAGGGTTCCATAGCCGCGGGCAGAACAGTTGAAACTGGAGCAGCAGCACGGCCAGGTAGACTGGGGACAGCAAGGAGTCATCATGCCAGGTAGTCCTGAGGCATGGTCTTAGGGCTCAGGTCCTCCGAGAGAGAGAGCGAAAGAAAGAAAGTTAGAAAGAGAGAAATAGAGAGAGCATAGTTAAATTCACACAGGACACCGGATAAGACAGGAGAAATACTCCTGATATTACAGACTGACCCTAGCCCCCCGACACATAAACTACATGAAACTGGAGCAGCAGCATGGCCAGGTGGACTGGGGACAGCAAGGAGTCATCATGCCAGGTAGTCCTGAGGCATGGTCCTAGGGCTCAGGTCCTCCGAGAGAGAGAAAGAAAGAAAGAGAGAAAGAGAGAATTAGAGAGAGCATACTTAAATTCACACAGGACACCGGATAAGACAGGAGAAATACACCTGATATTACAGACTGACCCTAGCCCCCCGACACATAAACTACTGCAGCATAAATACTGGAGGCTGAGACAGGAAGGGTCAGGAGAAACTGTGGCCCATCCGATGATACCCCCGGACAGGGCCAAACAGGCAGGATATAACCCCACCTACTTTGCCAAAGCACAGGCCCCAGACCACAAGAGGTATATATTCAACCACCAACTTACGATCCTGAGACAAGGCCGAGTATAGCCCACAAAGTTGTGTGAGTTGTCTTTGAACGTTAGCTACCTTTACTTATAAGAGCATACATTAATTTTACAATATTGAATATTATTATAAGGGTGATATTCAATATTGAATATGGAATATTATTGAATATTTAAAATAATAATAATTGAAATATCAAGCCATGGTGGTTCTAGTTGTTATAGAATTACAGCGTTTCTAGTATTTCAAGACTCTTTTTGAAATCCCCACTTCTCCTAATGTGGTTCCTTTATACACCCCCACTTTTCCTGAGAGATGCACTGAGAGATGACATATCAGTAGGTAGCAGCATAGAGACCCTGAAGGATGACTGCTCTGACAGATGACATTGCAGCTAGACCCTATTGAAGAAGCTGGTGGGATTTCAGGTCTGGTGACTCCCAAGTTCAATGCGCTCTTGCACAAACCTGGACAGGCCAGTGGCTAGTGCTGACAGATTTCGCATTAGCTCCGCTGAGAATGTTGATTGTATGGTTTACACTATGGGTGATGAAGCCGAGGACATATTAAAGGCTTCACTGTTGACTGAGGAAGAGAAACTTAACTGCAGTGCCCTTAAAGATTTCGTAGGAAAACACAACATTATATTTGAGAGAGGTTGGTTTAATGTGCACAAACAGAAGCTGGGTGAAACCGCCGACAGCCTTATCACAGCTCTTCACAAGCTAGTGGAACATTGTCAATTTGACAGCTTGGCTCACTCAGGAAAGAACTGATCCAAAATCAGATTTTAGTGGGAATAAGAAATATCTAACTTTCTGAAGTTATAGTTGGATTCACAGCTTACCTTGTCCAAAGCTGTAAATCACACAGTGAGACAGTAAAAAACAGCAGGAAATGCTGTGCAGAGGAAGTTCTATGCAGACAGAGTGAAGTGAGTGAGGAAATATATGCATTCTCATATCGTGCTAAAAAACCTGAGGGGAACACAGAGACAGACGTGGAAAAAACAATCACGGACAGGGCCAGTAACCAGTTCAAGCGTTTGTGGCAAATGTGGGAAATCCCCTTTCCACAACTGGAAAGATGAGGAATGCAGGAAATGTCACAGGAGAGGACACTTTTAGCTGTCTGACAATCAAAGTTTTGAAAAAGAAATTCCTAGGCTACAAGGTGACTACAAAATCTGCCTCAAGAAGGATGACATCCCCAATGCCATTACCACCCCCCGCCATGTGCCTATCCCTTTATTGGTCAAAGTAAAGGACGAATTGGGGAGGATAGAAGAAATTGAGGCTGTGTCTAAAATAGAGAGTCCCACTGACTGGTGTGCAGGGACGGTGGTGGTTCCCAAATGCCAATGGGGACATAAGGATCTGCATGGACATGACTAACTTGAATGAGGCACTCTGCAGAGAGAGACACATCGAACAGTCGCCGGTCCAGTTCGATGGCTCACAGGTCATCACAAAGCTGGATACCACTCAGGATTTTAGGAGATACCGATGTCACCAGAGAGTAGGGCGCTCACAATGTTTATAACACGGTTTGGCCGCTACTGTTTCAACGTTTTGCCATTTGGAATCGCTTCCGGTCCAATTACAAAGACGCATGTCCCAGCTGTTGGATGGGCAAAGTGGAGTCATAGTCCACGCGGACGTGTGCTCGATTGCGGATGGGACAAAGCAGAGCATGAGGACTCACAGCAGTTCAGACTAGACTCCAGGACACTGACTTGACACTCAATGAAAAAGGCACCTTCTCACAGTCAGAGGTCTTGTTCTTGGGACACAGATTCAGTGCAGCTGGAATAGAGCCGGACAAGGACAAGATCAGTGCCGTCACATACATGCTCCTCCCCCAGAACGTGGCTGAAGTTAGGACCTTTTTAGGCGTGGTCACATACGTGGGTAAGTTCCTCCCACAGGTTTCAGACAAAACCAAACCCGTAAGAGAATTATTAGCCAAAGGGAATGACTGGTCATTGGGTCACATGCAACATGCGGCGTTTGAGAAAGTCAATGGAGACCTGGCCCCACAGAGAGTGCTGGCCCAGTACCGTCCCCACGCTAAGACAAAGGTATCAGCACATGCATCGTCTTTTGGGCTAGGGATTGTCCTCACTCAGATGCAGGACAACATGGACTGGCAGATAATACTTTTAGATAATACTACAAGTACAGTATCCACTGTATGTTTTCCTCTAGGATACGGGGAGAGAGCTGGACAGGCTGTGCTCCTTCCTAGGTTTGTCTCCTTCAGCAGAGGAGAAGGAGAGGGTGAGAGGAGGAGTGCAGTTTGATACTATGAAGAAGAACAGCATGGCCAACTATTCCACCGTTCCAATCATGGATTTCAAGATCTCACCATTCATGCGAAAAGGTAGACTTTTTCATTTCTCCCCTATATCTCTCTTTCTGTCAGTCGTTCTCTCCTCCCCTCTCTATATCCACCACCTTTTCTTTGCTCATGACTCTCTCTCACTCTCCCACACTCCAGGAAAGGTTGGTGACTGGAAGAACCATTTCACTGTAGCCCAGAGTGAACAGTTTGATGAAGACTATAAGAAGAAGATGAAGAACACCACCGTACAGTTCCGCACTGTAGTCTAGGGGTTGTGGTCAGGTTGATTGTCTGATTGTTTGTGGTCAGGTTGATTGATTGTTTATTTGGCGCACATAGACTTACGATAGGCTCGGCTGGGGTGCCAGTCTTCCATTGGTCCACAGTTAACTGGGCTATAGTGTTGAAATATACAGAGTGAGGATCATATCGTGTCATATCCTGGAGTGTGAATGAGAAAGATCATGAAGTGTCTTATATAATTTTTTGAGAATGATTGATGCTACTTTGAGATATGAGCTATAGGTTGAGAACTAAAAACAAAAATAAAATGAGGACATACTGCACAGTACACTCTTAGCAATGTGAGCTATTTGTAAATCCTCTTGCCTGGTCTGTTTTTCAGTGTCTGAGAAAAAAACAGTGAGAGTCGATACAGTAATGAATATGTAAATGGAGAAGAGCATTATTAAGCATCAAACATTGTTTTATTCTGTTTCAAAAATAGACATACTTTGAAACTGTAACATTTCCTACTCGTATACTGTATACAGTATGACTAAATGTAATACATTGATGTTTGTTTGAGGATATTTTTTTTACAGGGACAGTGCACATTAATTAACGTTTCAGTAAAAGTGCCGGTTTAGCCAGCCGGCTAATTTTCAACCGCAGTCCCTGAGCAGGTTATTAAAAGCAATTACAATACATACAATCAATGAGCAGTGAGCAAACGCAGAGCAACATAGGACAAGCAAGACGTAGCATACAGACAGAGCAACATGGCACAAAAAGCAACAAGACAAAATCCATAAAAGCAACAAAGTGTTTCCACACCTCACAAGCTACAGACAACAGACAAAATGGAAAGCGGCAATACACAGCTAGGGATTATGTTCACAAATCTGATTGACCTTTAGCCATGTCTTCATGTTTTTTGTGAAAGTGTGATACGTGAGAGTCAATACAGTAATGAATATGTAAATGGAGAAGAGCATTATTAAGCATCAAGCATTGTTTTATTCTGTTTCAAAAATATACATACTTTGAAACTGTAACAATTCCTACTCGTATACAGTATGACTAAACGTAATACATTGATGTTCATGTACTTGTACTTAAAATATTATACTTTATTCAATTTGCCTGAAATCAAATTATGTATTTTTTGTTTAATGAAAGTTTCTAAATTGCTTCCAACTGTCATGATCATTAGAATAACTGGACCAAAGCGCAGCGTGATCTGGGTTCCACATCTTTGTATTTCTAAATAAAACTCAGAGAAAAACCAAAACAATAAATCTCAAAACAAAACGCGGTGGTTCCGGTGTGGGGCGAAGCACCCACTCCGCTCGAGGATACGTTATCCTCAATGGCGGCTCTGGTGCGGAGATCGTCACTGGATGCTCCGGACCGTGGATCGTCGCCGGGGACTCCAGACCGTGGATCGTCGCCGGAGGAACCGGACCGTGGATTGTCGCCGGAGGCACCGGACCGTGGATCGTCACCGGATGCTCCGGACCATGGTTCATCGCCGGGGACTATGGACTGAGAACCACCGCTGGAGGCTCAGGACCGCAGACTGTCGCGGGAGGCTCTATACCGCAGACTGTCGCTGGAGGCTCTGGACTGCAGACTGTCGCAGGAGGCTTTGGACTGCAGACTGTCGCTGGAGGTTCCAGACCGTGGACCGTTTCAGGAGGTTCTGGACCGTGGACCGTCGTAGGAGGTTCCGGATTGTGGACCGTCGTTGGAGTTTCCGGACCGTGGACCGTCGTAGGAGGTTCCGGATTGTGGACCGTCGTTGGAGTTTCCGGACTGTGGACCGTCGTTGGATGTTCCGGACTGTGAAACGTCGCCGGAAGCTCTGGACTGGGAACTGTCACCAGAAGCTCTGGACTTGGAACTGTCGCCGGAAGCTCTGGACTGGGAACTGTCGCCGGAAGCTATGGACTGGGAACTGTTGTCGGAAGCTTGGTGCGTGAGGCCGGCACTGGTGGTACCGGGCTGGTTACACACACCTCAGGATGAGAGTGAGGAGCAGGCACAGGACGTACTGGACTGTGGAGGTGCAGTGGAGGCCTGACGCGTTGGACCCGGCACTGGTGGTACCGGGCTGGTGACACACACCTCAGGGCGAGTGTGGGGAGAAGGCACAGGATGTACTGGACTGTGGAGACGCACTGGAGGCCAGATTCGTGGTACCGGTACAGGTGGCACCGTGCTGGTGACATGCACCTCAGGGCGAGTGCTGGGAGGAGGTACAGGATGTACTGGGCTGTAAAGGCGCACTGGGGATACAGCGCGTAGAGCCGGCGCAGGATATCCTGGACCGAGGAGGCGCACTGGAGACCAGGCACGCTGAGCCGGCACAACCCGTCCTGGACAGATACCCACTTTATCACGACAAGTGCGACGAGCTGGCACAGAACGCACCGGGCTGTGAATGCGCACTGGAGACACAGTGCGTGTCACCGCAAAACATGGTGCCTGACAGGTCACACTCTCCCCACGGTGAGTATGGGGAGTTGGCTCTGGTTCTACTTTCTCTGCCCACTCCTCGCTCAATCTGTCCCAATATACCTCCTCGGTCTCTGACTCACCCCTCAGCGTCGCCAACCACTCTGTGTGCACCCCCAAAACAGTTTTTCTGGCTCTTTTGGGCTTGCGTCGTGGCAGTGAACCCTGGCGTTGTCGCTGTTCTTCCCTCGCTGCCTACGCCTGCTTCCATGGCAGGCTTCTGTCTTCTGCCATAATCTCTTCCCACATCCAGGATGTCTTCCACTCCTGGCTTTCCTCCTGGGCACACTGCTTGTTCCGTTGTTGGTGGGATTTTCTGTCACGATCGTTAGAATAACTGGACCAAAGCGCAGCGTGATCTGGGTTCCACATCTTTTTATTTCTTATTGAAACTCACAGCAAAATCAAACAATAAATCTCAAAACGAAACATGAAGCTAACAATAGTACTAACAAGCAACTATCCATAGTCAAGATCCCACAAAGCACAAAGGGGAAAATGGCTGCCTAAATATGATCCCCAATCAGAGACAACGACAAACAGCTGCCTCTGATTGGTAACCATACATGGCCAACATAGAAACATAATCCCCATGATGACCCACCCTAGTCACACCCCGACCTAACCAATCATAGAGAATAAAAGGCTCTCTATGGTCAGGGCATGACACCAACAACTCATTCGCATGCACATTGAATAGCGGCAGGGGCAATGTAGTGGTGACAGCTTATCAGAAGAGTTGGAGGTGTTGCTAATGGGTCTTTTTTTCACACGTGAGAGTGAATGTCATTCCAGTTAATGTGGTCTATTGTATTTGATATTAACCTGTTGAATCTATGGGGGCGCTATTTCATTATTGGATAAAAAAAATGTGCCCGTTTTAAGCGCAATATTTTGTCACAAAAAGATGCTCGAATATGCATATAATTGACGGCTTTGGAAAGAAAACAGTCTGACGTTTCCAAAACTGCAAATATATTATCTGTGAGTGCCACAGAACTCATGCTACAGGCGAAACAGGAAATGAGCAGAATTTCTGAGGCTCTGTTTTCCATTGTCTCCTTATATGGTTGTGAATGCACCAGGAACGAGCCTGCCCTTTCTGTCGTTTCTTCAAGATGTCTGCAGCATTGTGACGTATTTGTAGGCATATCATTGGAAGATTGGCCATAAGAGACTACATTTTCCAGGGGTCCGCCCGGTGTCCTTTGTCTAAATTGGTGCGTAATCTTCAGCTGCGGGCATTTTCTCCTGGGATTCAGAACAGAAAGCACACTTCCACGAACGATATATCATCGAAGAGATATGTGAAAAACACCTTGAGGATTGGTTCTAAACAACGTTTGCCATGTTTCAGTCGATATTATGGAGTTAATTTGGAAAAAAGTTTGGCGTTTGGCACCAAACTGAGCGATTTCTCCTAAACAAATAATCTTTCAGGAAAAACTGAACATTTGCTATCTAACAGAGTCTCCTCATTGAAAACATCTGAAGTTCTTCAAAGGTAAATGATTTTATTTGAATGCTTTTCTGTTTTTTGTGAAAATGTTGCCTGCTGAATGCTAACGCTAACGCTAAATGCTACGCTAGCAAGCTACTGTTACACAAATGATTGTTTTCCTATGGTTGAGAAGCATATTTTGAAAATCTGAGATGACAGTGTTGTTAACAAAAGGCTAAGCTTGAGAGCTAGCATATTTATTTCATTTCATTTGCGATTTTCATGAATAGTTAACGTTGCATTATGGTAATGAGCTTGAGGCTGTATTCACGATCCCGGATCCGGGATGGCTAAGTGCAAGAGGTGATGTTAAATGTTAAACTTCTACACTGCCAGCATCTGTAATGATACTTAAATAAATGCATGTGGTGCCTGATGAGGCTTTATGTTGAGGTAGCCAATGCTTGGTTATTATCTCCTCATTTACTGTATGAGCATTCACCTGTGACATCTGACCTCCTCACCAGACCTCCTTACCAAGTAACATTACAGAGTATCTTTTTGTATTGATTGTTGGTGTCAAACAAGCAACCTGGCGATAAAGAAGGTTGATGCAGTAGGTGAAAGATGTGTACAAGCTTGACACAGTGCCCAGGCACATACTCTGCAGCCTAGTCTCTGGTCAGGAAAGAATTAGACACTAAAGTGATTTAGACAGTGTGTTGAGGACAATGCAGGAGGTTTAAGGGCACAGAAAAGACAAAGACACTATCTACCCAAGGACACTGCCCATTCAGTAGCCTATCAGGTGTGTGTGTGTGTGTGTGTGTGTGTGTGTGTGTGTGTGTGTGTGTGTGTGTGTGTGTGTGTGTGTGTGTGTGTGTGTGTGTGTGTGTGTGTGTGTGTGTGCTTTGATGGAAGGGGGGGGATTGAATATGTTTGGGTTCAGGTCAGGTTTGGTCTGTTCCTAGCAGAACTCAGCGAGGCGAAGCAAGCCTCGCATTCTCCCTTAAAAAGCCATTCGCTTGAAAAACAAGAAACAAGCAGCAATTCTACTGTTTGTCCTCTTGAGATGGTGTTGTGGGAAATACTGAATCAAATACTTATCAGATACCGGAGCTTGTGAATTCAAATAGACTTTATTACAGAGAGTAACAAAGCCAAGCAATTCCATGAAAGAACTGACTCTTCATTCTTAGTGCTTGGTTTTATACAGTTTTACCCTTACATAACATCATCACTCCACTTTGTGAATCTTGTTGTCTTACTTAGTTTCCATTCTCTTATTGGCTCAGACATTGAGGCATAGATTCTATTGGTGGCGTGACATGCATACTCCTACTGGTGCCTATCACTGATTAGCTAATGTTCCTGTCAAAGGTCTTCACAAGTTCAGGCCGATGTTGTCTATGTATGATTAACCCATGTGCATGTCCAATAGCCTTCACAAGATGGCCCATGACCCAGACCAGTCACGTTTTGTTAATCTACCATGCCTCATCCACACAGATTCTGCTTGCGTTCAGTTTTTTACATGTTTAATGTTTAACTCTGTTGTTGCAGCTTTGTACACTTACATGGGCTTCAGCCTTCATTCTGCTTACACATGTCTAATATGTCAACTTATATACATTTTTCTTTCTACTTCAAAGAGAACAGTATAGTTACTAAGAATCACCAGATGACATATAAAAAACACAGCCAGCACACTTCCTCAAATAGTCTGAATTAATCTAAGATAATTTAATATTTTTTACGTTTTTGCCGAGGAGGTCTTGGTTGAGTAATTTTACATCTAACTAAGATGTTTGGTGCGTATATTTCAAGTGAAAAAAATAGCTTGAAAACTAGCCGTCTGTCATTAAATGACAACAAACACTTAATTGAAGAATCCCTACTGTTGACCAATTGCAGAACTTCAACTTACCTCAAGAATGTGTGCTTCAACAGCCCACAAAAAAACGTTAAATACCAAAACGAACAAAAATTACACAAAATGTTGTCATAATATTTGCGCAAACTGTTTTGACTGGGAAGCATATGGTAAGCATAAGGTAATAATAACTTCGCTCAATTCTGTGTCCAGCTGCCACCTAGTGGTGAATTCTGGTAATGTAAGTGCCCCTGGCGATGTAGTAGTGACACATGAGATACTGAGAGGGAGAAAAGAAAAGCCCCTCACCTCTGGAGTAGATCCAGAACAAACCAGACCCTTTCCCTCAAGGGAAAATAAAATGATGGAAGAGAGAATGGGGAGGAGACAGGAAAGGAGGAACACAGAGTATAAATTAGGAGTCATTTTGTAAGCTGTGCATTCACCCTGAGGTATCTTACTCAGAGAGAGCAGGGTAAGTCAGTTATTTTGGTATGTTGGAATTGCTATCATGTGTAGTATGGTTTTACTGTCACCATTTGAGAAACATTAAGACTTAGGCTTTGTTAAAAGGATCCGACCCTTTCTTTAATGTTTCGCCTAAAATGAGGAAACACTTTGAAGCGTGTGAGAATGTGAAATTAATATAGGAGAATGTAACACATTAGATCTGGTAAAAGATTATACAAATACATTTTTTTTAACATTTATTTTTCTGTAACATCATCTTTGAAATGCAAGATAAAGGCCATAATGTATTATTCCAGATCAGGCACAATTTATATTTTGTCCACTACATGGCAGCAGTATATGTGCAAAATTTTAGACATATCCAATGAACTGTTGCACATCTGTTCTAAATGTTGTATCAACACTGACCAAGTGTGCCTAATTTGTTTATTAATACATTGTCAAGTTCATAATTGTGCACTCTACTCAAACAATAGCATGGTATTATTTCACTGTAATAGCTACTGTAAATTGGACAGTGCAGTTAGATTAACAAGAATGTAAGCTTTCTGCCCATATCAGATATGCCTATGTCCTGGGATTTGATTTGTTACTGATAAGGTCATTTATTTTTAAGGTAATGACTAAAGAATTCCACCCTGAAACATAATGATTAGATTATGTAACATATGTAAGGAATAATTAGACAAACGTAACTATTAGTCATTATTTGATTTTGTAACATGTATAATGAATTAGAATGATAAACTTCAGTCTAATAAGGTTTGGTCGAGACAAGTAGAAATGTGTGTGTGTGTGTGACTAAGAAAATACAGAGAACAATTAAACTGTGCATGGTTAGATCTCTGAGAAACTTATGGCAGGAAAGGGAGTCCGTCAAGGTCCCTCTAATCTCGGGAGGATGGAACTGCCAGCTTGGTAGTGATAAACGAGTGGTGAGAACTATGGGGAAAGATACATCCCACCTACTGTTTGTGTGTCTGTATGTGCGTGTATGTGCGTGTAGTAGGTAGGGAGGGGGTGAGTTATAAAATGGCATGTCTTTGTATTATGGACGTCAGAACGTTCTTGTGAATAAAGAGCCAACCTTTTGCATAAGCTGAGTCTTTTCCTAATTATTATTAAACCCAGGGTCTTACAAACCTTGGGGATTGGTCAAAGCTTAAGTAATTGTTAGTTATCATCATTGGGATTGAAAATTCTCGTGACAGCTTGGTCCTTTGAGCCGGATCTCAATATCTGCTTCTGTCGTTCCATAGAGACACCGAAACCGTGCACCGAGACCTGGCCCCATTCGGAGGGTTCTGTACAGGCCGGTGGCAAACTGGTATGCGACAGAAACGGTGATGAGATCCAACCAACATTGAAACCTCAGCTGCAATTAATAAGGTCAGTGCTTTTAATTCACGAATATAGGGGATAATATCTGTATGATTGCATTAATAAATGAGGTAAACAATTGTAATGTACTCTGGGTGTTAGATGCTAAAATTTCCGAAGGAGTTTATATCTGGTGACCTGTCTTTAGAATTTTGTGTGGAGAAAAATGTTTTAACTTCCTATGGCAGGGGGCAGTATTGAGTAGCTTGGATGAATATGGTGCCCAGAGTAAACTGCCTGGTGCTCAGGCCCAGAAGCTAATATATGCATTAGTAGATTTGGATAGAAGACAGTCTGAAGTTTATAAAACTGTTTGAATGATGTCTTTGAGTATAACAGAACTCATATGGCAGGTGAAAACCTGAGAAAAAATCCAACCAGGAAGTGGGAAATCTGAGGTTTGTAGGTTTTCAAGCCTTTGCTTATCCAATATACAGTGTCTATGGGGTCATATTGCACTTTCTAAGGCTTTGACTAGATGTCAACAATCTTTAGAACCTTGTTTCAGGCTTCTACTGTGAAGGAGGAGAGAATAAGAGCTGATTGAGTAAGAGGTCTGGCAGAATGTCATGAGCTCAGTCAGGCGTGCGCCCATGAGAGGTAGCTGCGTTCCTTTTCCTTTCTGAAGACAAAGGAATTCTCCGGTTGAAACATTATTGAAGATTTATGTTAAAAACATCCTAAAGTTTCTACGAACTGTAATGGAATTTTTTTACTTCACATCTGGCCTGCGCATCGTGAATTTGGATTTGTGAACTAAACGTGCGAATAAAAAGGAGGTATTTGGACATAAACTATGGACTTATCGGACAAAAAAAATATTTATTGTGGAACTGGGATTCCTGGGAGTGCATTCTGATGAAGATCATCAAAGATAAGTGAATATTTATAATGCTATTTCTGACTATGTTTTTCTGTGACTAGGTGCTGACACAACATAATCGCATTGAATGCTTTTGTCGTAAAGCCTTTTGAAATCGGACACTGTGGTGGGATTAACCTCTCTGATCTCCCAAACCCGGATCCGGTATCGTGACTACAGCCTCAAGCTCATTACCATAACGCAACGTTAACTATTCATGAAAATCGCAAATGAAATGAAATAAATATGCCATCTCTCAAGCTTAGCCTTTTGTAAACAACACTGTCATCTCAGATTTTCAAAATATGCTTCTCAACCATAGGAAAACAATCATTTGTGTAAAAGTAGCTAGCTAGCGTAGCATTTAGCGTTAGCATTAGCCTTAGCATCCAGCACGCAACATTTCAACAAAAACATAAAATCCTTAAAATAAAATCATTTACCTTTGAAGAACTTCGGATGTTTTCAATGGGGAGACTCTCAGTTAGATAGCAAATGCTCAGTTTTTTCCAAAAATATTCTTTGTGTATTAGAAATAGCTCCGTTTTGTACATCACATTTGGCTACAAAAAAACCCCGAAAATTCAGTCCTCAAAACGCGAACTTTTTTCCAAATTAACTCCATAATATCGACTGAAAACATGGCAAACGTGGTTTAGAATCAAGCCTCAAGGTGTTTTTCACATATCTCTTCGATGATATATCGTTCGTGGAAGCATGGTTTCTCCTCTCAATCAAATGGAAAAAAACTTGCAGCTGGCTTTGCGCACCAATTTCGACGCAGGACACCAGGCGGACACTTGGAAAATGTAGTCTCTTATGGTCAATCTTCCAATGATATGCCTACAAATGCGTCACAATGCTGCCGACATCTTGGGGAAACGGCAGAAGGTCTAAGCTTATTCCTGTCGCATTCACAGCCATATAAGGAGACATTAGAAAACAGAGCTTCAGAAATTCTGCTCATTTCCTGTTAGACGTTTCATCTTGGTTTCGCCTGTAGAATGATTTCTGGGGCACTTACAGACAATATCTTTGCAGATTCTGAAACGTCAGAGTGTTTTCTTTCAAAAACTGTCAAGAATATGCATAGTCAAGCATCTTTTCGTGACAAAATATCGCGCTTAAAACGGGAACGTTTTTTATCCAAAAATGAAATAGCGCCCCTAGAGATCCAACAGGTTAACAACAAGTTTTAAAACTGCTTGAATAATGTCTGTGAGTATAACATAACTCATATGGCAGGCGAAAACCTGATAAAAATCCAACCAGGAAGTGGGAAATCTGAGGTTTATTGTTTTTCAAAGCTTGGCCTATCGAAAACACAGTGTCTATGGGGTCAAATTGCACTTCCTAAGGCTTCCACTAGATGTCAACCATCATTAGAAACTTGTTTGAGGCTTCTACTGCAAAGGAGGGGCTCATAAGGGCTCTTTGAGTCAGTGGTCTGGCAGAGTGCCACAAACTCGTGACGCTCGTTCACGTGAGAGGTAGCTCTCGTTCCATTGCTTTTCTACAGAAAAAGGAATTATCCGGTTGGAACATTATTGAAGATTTATGTTAAAAACATCCTAAAGATTCTATACATTGTTTGACATGTTTCTACGGACTGTAACGGAACTTTTGGACTTTGTCTGGACCTAGTGCTCGCTCCTCATGAAGATGGATTACTGGGCTGAACGCGCTAACAACAAGGAGGAATTTTGACATAAATGATGAACTTTACCGAACAAATCAACATTTATTGTGGAACTGGGATTCCTGGGAGTGCATTCTGATGAAGATCATCAAAGGTAAGTGAATATTCATAATGCTATTTCTGACTAATGTTGACTCCAACATGGCGGAAATATCTTTGGCTGTTTTGGTCTCTTGAGCGCCGTACTCAGATAATTGCAAGATGTGCTTTTTCCGTAAAGTAAAAAAAAAATCTGACACAGCGGTTGCATTAATCTCTCTGGGATATGTGGGACGTCCCACCTGGCCAAAAGCCAGTGAAAATGCAGAGCGACAAATTAAAATAAATTACTATAAAAATCAAACTTTTATGAAATCACACATGCAAGATAGCAATTTAAAGCTACACTTGTTGTGAATCCAGCCAACATGTCAGATTTCAAAAAGGCCTTTCGGCGAAGGCAAACGTAGCTATTATCTGAGGATGGCACCATAGTAAACAAAGAGAGAGAAGCATATTTCAACCCTGCAGGCGCAACACAAATGCAGAAATAAAAATATAATTCATGCCTTACCCTTGACAAGCTTCTTTTGTTGGCACTCCAATATGTCCCATAAACATCACAAATGGTCCTTTTGTTTGATTAAGTCTGTCGATATATATCCAAAATGTCCATTTATTTGGCGCATTTGATCCAGAAAAAGACAGGGTCCAACTTGCGCAATGTGACTACAAAATATCTCAAAAGTTACCTGTAAACTTTGCCAAAACATTTCAAACTACTTTTGTAATACAACTTTAGGTATTTAACGTAAATAATCAATAAAATTGAAGACGGGATGATCTGTGTTCAATACAGGAGGAAAACAAACTATAGCTAGCTTTCTGGTCACGCGTCTCTATCTAACAGTACACTTCAAGTTACCCTCGTTCAAGATGGCCATACTTCTTTATTACACAAAGGAAAAACCTCACCCAATTTCTAAAGACTGTTGACATCCAGTGAAAGCGATAGGAACTGCAAGAAGGTCCTTTAGAAATCTGGATTCCCAATGAAAACCCATTGAAAAGAGAGTGATCTAAAAAAAACAAATCTGAATGGTTTGTCCTCTGGGTTTTGCCTGCTAAATAAGTTCTGTTATACTCACAGACATGATTCAAACAGTTTAAAAAACTTCAGAGTGTTTTCTATCCAACTCTACTAATATGCATATCTTGTCTTCTGGGGATGAGTAGCAGGCAGTTGAATTTGGGCATGCATTTCATCCGGACGTGAAAATACTGCCCCCTGTTACCAAGAAGTTAAGGAGAAGTCCATCTTTAATTCTGTGAATAACACTTGTATCTTTTATCAATGTTTATTACGAGTATTTCTGGAAATTGATATGGCTCTCTGCAAAATCACCGGATGTTTTGGAAGCAAAACATTACTGAACGTAATGCGCCAATGTAAATTAAGATTTGTGGATATAAGTATGCACTTTATTGAACAAAACATACATGTATTGTGTAACATGAAGTCCTATGAGTGTCATCTGATGAAAATCATCAAAGGTTAGTGATTCATTTTTATCTATTTTTCTACTTTTGTGACTACCTTTGGCTGGGAAAAATGGCTGTGTGTTTTTTTGGATTTGGTGGTGATCTAACAAAAATATAAAATATTTTAGAATTTCGCGCACTGCCTTTTCAGCTAGCGGAACCCCTAGCCATAATGATGTTGCACTGCCTAGGGCTTCCACTAGATGTCAACAGTCTATAGAAATTTGAATGAGACTTCTGCTGTGTTGTGGGACTGAATGAGAGCAAAATGTATCAGGTGACTGGCAGTCAGCCATTTTCTGATCATGCGCATTCCTCATGGTATCCACTTGCGTTCCGTTGCTCATCAAGACACAAAGGAATACTCCGGTTGGAACTTTATAGAAGCTACATGTTAAAAACATCCTAATGATTGATTCTGTACTTAGTTTGAAATGTTTCTTCGACCTGTAATATAACTTTTTGAAGTTTTTGTCCGACGTAACGCTGACCAGAATGAGCGTTTGGATATGTATACAAAACGCACTAACAAAAGGAGGTATTTGGACATAAATAACGGACATTATCGAACAAAACAGACATTTATTGTGGACCTAGGATTCCTGGAGTGCTTTCTGATGAAGATCATCAAAGGTAAGGGAATATTTATCATGTAATTTCTTGTTTATGTGGACACCAAAATGGCGGCTATTGTGACTATTTCTTCTGAGCGCCGTCTCAGATTATTGCATGGGTTGCTTATTCCGTAAAGTTTTTTTGAAATCAGACACAGCGTTTGCATTAAGGAGAGGTATATCTATAATTCCATGTGTATAACTTGTATTATCATCTACATTTATGATGAGTATTTCTGTTGAATGATGTGGCTATGCAAAACCACTGGATGTTTTTGGAACTAGTGAATGTAACGTGCCAATGTAAACTCATATTTTGATAAATATGAACTTTATCTCTTTGTGCTTTTTGTGACTGCTATCTTTGGCTGGAAAAAATGGCTGTGTTTATTGTCGTTTTTTACTGTAAAGCATATTTGAAATCGGACACTGTGGTGGGACTAACAACAAGAACCTATAAAATGGTATAAAATATATGTATGTTTGAGGAAATTTAATTATGAGATTTTTTATGTTTTGAATTTGGAGCCCTGCACTTTCACTGGCTGTTGTCACATCACTCCCGTTAACGGGATTTCAGCCCTAAGAAGTTAACAGCTTCTTGATGCTCATAAACTGTTAATCTGCAACTTTTTCTTACTGACTTTATGGCCCTGTTCAGCCAAAAACATTAACAGAGCTAGATTGTCAGCTTTACAGCCCTCTTGAGAGGGGTTCACCACCAAAATGTCATCTACATATATCAAAATGTGGCTTCCTTGTGGAGGGTGAAACTGACCTAGATTTTGGGTAATAGCCTGGCTGTAAATTGTGGGACTTTCCGAAAATCCCTGGGGAGTCCTCGAGTACGTCCATTTGCTCCCCATAAAAGTGAACCCAAACCACCCTTGACTATCGGGGTGTACTGGCATGCTAAAGAAAGCATTTTCTAAATCTATCACTGTAAAGTAAGCATTTTCAGGTTTCAATTGGTTCAACGATGTATGTGGATCTGGCACACATGGAGCCCGTGGAATGATACTATTATTAACCCCTTGTAGATCCATTACCATTCTCCAATCTGTACATGGAGCTGCTTTTTTAACTGGGAACAGGGGAAAATTACAAAATGCTTAATCGCCTGGAATGATTACCCCTCCTTTCCTTAATTGCTAAAAAATTGGAGTAATACCTTTTATTGCCTCTGATTTCATGGGATATTGGTTGTGATATGGCCTATGATTAGATTTAGGTACTACCTGTATTGGAGTTACCCCTTTAATTAATCCTACGTCTGCTGGACCTTGTGACCATAAATGTTCAGGGACTATCTGTAAATCTAACTCCTGTTCTTCTGTTAACAGGTACTCCTCTCCTCAGTATTTTACACACTCATTCAGATGTACACCAGGAACACTATTAGCTCTCCAATTTAGCTTCCTGCGATACCTTGGTTGATGGACTGTGTTGATCTCTACTAATCATGTCTACCCAGTCTGATTTTCCTCCGCTTTAACACCCACTGGCCCATGTCCTCCTACCCTTCCGAGGGCTCCTTGGCGAGAGATACATGGGGACTCCACCTTTCTCTAAACAGCTTCTAACTCTGAGGAGGTAGCTCCACTTCCACAGCAGCATGAGTGCTGTCATAGTGAAAATGCTTCCTCATAGACTGGATCTGGACCTGGGTGTTTGTTATAGCAGAGAGTACAGTGTAAGTCATCGGGGGACATCTTAACCTTTTTCGACGAGCAAACCCGTATCCGGGAGCGTAATCATAGCCTCAAATGCATTAGCATAACGCAACGGACATAAATACCCCTATAAACTTTTACTATTCATGAAAATCACAAATGAAATGAAATAAATATATTCAAACACAAGCTTAGCCTTTTGTTAACAACACTGTCATCTCAGATTTTCAAAATATGCGTTACAGTCAACGCTAGACAAGCATTTGTGTAAGTTTATCATGGCATAATGCTATGCTAGGCTCTGCTGGCAGCAGGCAACATTTTCACGAAAATAAGAAAAGAAACCAAATTAAATCATTTACCTTTGAAGAACTTCAGATGCTTTCACTCAGGAGACTCCCAGTTAGATAGCAAATGTTCCTTTTTTCCAAAAATATTATTTTTGTAGGCAAAATAGGTGCTCCCTTACAGCCATTCTTCAAGGGAAATGCCTAAAAAGACGTCACAATGCTGTAGACACCTTGGGGAAATGTGGAAAACGTAAGCTCATTCGTAGCTCATTCACAGCCATATAAGGAGTCATTGGCATGAGGCGGTTTCAAAAAATGCAGCACTTCCTGGTTGGATTTTTATCTGCGTTTCGCCTTTAACATCAGTTCTGTGGCACTCACAGACAATATCTTTGCAGTTTTGGAAACGTCAGAGTGTCTTCTTTCCAAAGCTGTCAATTATATGCATAGTTGAGCATATTTTCGTGACAAAATATCTTGTTTCAAATGGGAACGTTTTTCATCCAAAAATTAAAATAGCGCCCCCTAAATCCAACTGGTTAATGAGTCCTGGTACTACTTTGTCTGAGAGTTCCATCAAGTTTTAGGAATATCCGTTATCCCCCCCCCCCCCCCCTCTCAGTGGGAGTGACGGCTACATTCAGTTTAGTCATTACATCCCGGCCTAACAGGTTGACGGGGCATAGTTTCGATATCAGAACGGGAACAGTGGCTTCTCCCCGAGATGACTCATGTTTCAGTGTCACAGGAGCGGATAGCCGTTCCATGAGGGGCCTGTTTTTCCAGCGGACCAAGCACCCATTTTTTTTTACCCTTTTCTCTCTGTTGATCTAGAATCTCCTCCACGTGAAAGACTTTGTCTTTACCCAACTGTACCTTCTGTAATTCCTTCTCATAAAGAGGTCCCTCTATAAGCAACCCATCATAATCTTTTAACTTGTAGACATTGGGTATGCGCAGTAGACATTCAGTAATGGTGAACACCTCATCGCTGTAACCTTGCTCATATTTTTTGCCGAAAACACCCCTCAACTTGGATATACAGTGGGGCAAAAAAGTATTTAGTCAGCCACAAATTGTGCAAGTTCTCCCACTTAAAAAGATGAGAGGCCTGTAATTTTCATCATAGGTACACTTCAACTATGACAGACAAAATGAGAAAAAAAAATCCAGAAAATCACATTGTAGAATTTTTAATGAATTTATTTGCAAATTATGGTGGGAAATAAGTATTCGAACTTTGTCGTTGATCCCCTAATATTCTGAACCATTCTCTCCATATATTCTAGTGAGTCTTTCAAGAAAAATCAAATGAAAGGTACACCAAATTTAAAGGGATGGATTTAGATAAATTCTTTACCCAAAAAAGATCTACCTGTAAAGACAATATGCTATGCCAGGAAACCTGCAGGCCTTTTCCCCTTAATGTAACATAACCAGCTTCTTACTTTTGCAGAGACAGGATAACATTGCCTGTTTTAAACCTATTTTTATGGACCACATGTCAGGAACATTATGTTTGAGAATGTGAGAACTTGGGACTATGAGGTTATATCTGCAAAAGGATGATTCTGAGATAATTGGCTTTAAAGTTCCAAATAGTGTCAGTGTCAAGTCTACTCCTGCTCCCCCTCTCCGGTGCTAGAGGTCACCAGTTCACTCCTCACTATGCACACCTGCCACCATCATTACGTGAGCTTTATTATGGGACTCACCTGGACTCCATCACGACATTTAACTCCCCTACATCTGTCACTTCCTCAGTTTCTTTCCTGAGTCAGCATTGATGTTATGTTTTTCCTGTCCAGACGCTGTTCTTGTTTGTTCATGTCTATTTATTAAAGCCACACCCTGTACCTGTTTCTCGTCTGTCGGTACAGTCATCTATTTTTATCTAGTACTCTTTTGAACATGACAACATGAATTTGTGTATTTAGAGCACTATCTTGGTAGAGAACATTGAACAAAACAAAGCTATGGCAACAACTTAATTTTAACAAATGCAGATAGAACCTTATGGTCATAGTCAGCTAGTTGTACTTTACAAAGTCATGACTGTATGCAGTCTATCATTTTCTGTACTTTGTCTTTTGACAAGGGAACTGGCAAGGAATTATATGTTGAAAATGGGATCTCTTGTCACCTGGAGAATATGCTTGAATGAAACAAGAATATTAGTGAATAGTTGATTATTGTAACTCTCCCTGATATCTCTCTGATCAGAGGTGGACTGTGTTGTTGTAACAGATGGAGCTGCCACCTCGACCAAAACTCTTTGACTTCCATGGAGTCTCCATGATCCACCATTTCACTGACAACTGGGAGAACATACGAAACTTCCAGGCCAGGCCAGATGATATCCTCATCGCCACTTACCCCAAAGCAGGTCTGTGTTTGTGTGTTGCCAACATTTTGTAGGGATAAATGGATGACCAGAGACGCAGCTCTTTGCCATGCCTCTCTCTCCCTTTTTCTCTCTCCCCATTTCTCCATCTTCTCTCCCCCTCTTTCTCTCTCCCAGGTACCACATGGGTGTCCTACATTCTAGACCTGCTGTATTTTGGTCAGACAGCCCCTGAGCGTCAGACTTCACTGCCTATCTATGAGAGGGTGCCTTTCCTGGAGAGTGACTTCCATATTATCCCTCCAGGTTAGAATACAACCCTGACATAACTCCACACTGTGAAGCCTTTATCTTGATTATACATCAATAAAGTGTGAAGGGCACTGTGTACTCCAAATAACTAACTGATCAGATGATAATGACTGCACTTACAAGACACATCCGAGTCTGTGTAGATCAAATCTTTGACATACTTGAATACAGAATCTGGAAAACACCATGCACTATACCAAAGTCCTTATCAACAGGCTTTTTACTGTCACAAAGTTGAAGGCTCATTTTCATGGCTTGAAATCGTATACTGTGAGAAGTTGTGCCAATCACATATTCCAGCTACATGACAATAAGCAGTTTTACTGTAAAGTCATCCTTACCTCCAAAAAAATTACAGAACCAGATCCTCACCCCTCTGTACACACAGGAACAGAGCTGGCAGACAAGTTATCCACCTCTCCTCGCCTCATCAAGACTCACCTCCCAGTCCAGTTGGTGCCCAAGTCCTTCTGGGAGCAGAACTGCAGGGTACATTATATGTAACTCTCTGCTTGTTGTCCGTGTAGTCTGTGAATCTGACTCTGCTCATGTCTGCTGGTGTAGCATATGGTTAACATTTATGCATCCTCAAACCTCCTGTGCTGCTTTTTGACCAGTAAGTGGACTTAATTAATGACCCAATGGAGGGCAGCATAGCATTACACAGTACACTAACGATCTCAAACATTTCCAGAACCAGCTTGGGACTCCTTGTGGACTGTGAATACTCTTTAGAGAAACAGTCTTTGTAAAAAGTTTTATTGTCCTAATTTTTCGCTTTTCCATTTCCTTCTGTTTGTTTTAAATATACACTTACATCAATTCATGTTGTAACTGCAATGATTTCTCTCTCTGCAGATAGTGTATGTGGCCCGTAATGCCAAGGACAATGCAGTGTCTTATTTCCACTTTGACCGTATGAACCAGGCCCATCCAGAGCCAGGAGACTGGAACAACTTCTTACAGAGATTCATGGATGGAAAGAGTGAGTGAAGGAGAGAATGAACTAGTGAATGAATAAGTGAACAAATACATTATAATGATTAAGAGGGAGAGTACTGATGCTGTGATTCTTTCCTGACTATGTATATCTCACTAACATCCTCTCATGTCCACATGGCTTTTTCCCTCAGTGGTGTTTGGTTCCTGGTACGACCATGTAACTGGCTGGTGGGAGAGGAAACAGACTCACTCAAAACTCCACTACGTTTTCTATGAGGATATGGTTGAGGTGAGTAGAACAACTACCTCCTGTGCCATAAAGGTTCTGACCTCTTTGCAGATTATGTAGCTCATTAACGTACATAAAGGCAGTGTGTATATCAGTGTTATATTGATAATCTCTAGCATTAGCTTTCAGTGAGGCAAGAGTACAGTGTCTAGTGTGTTTTCTTGCAGGATACGAGGAGAGAGCTGGACAGGCTGTGCTCCTTCCTAGGTTTGTCTCCTTCAGCAGAGGAGAAGGAGAGGGTGAGAGGCGGAGTGCAGTTTGATACTATGAAGAAGAACAGCATGGCCAACTATTCCACCCTCCCAATCATGGATATCAAGATCTCTCCATTCATGCGAAAAGGTAGACCTCTCTATTTCTCCCCTATACCTCTCTCTCTGTCAGTCTTTCTCTCTGCCTCAACAAATTTCTCTGCTCACACCCTCTGTCACACACCAGGAAAGGTTGGTGACTGGAAGAACCATTTCACTGTGGCCCAGAGTGAACAGTTTGATGGAGACTATAAGAAGAAGATGAAGAACACCACCGTACAGTTCCGCACTGTAGTCTAGGGGTTGTGATCAGGTTGACTGGTGCATATGCATCTCAGCTCTGCTGGAGTCATGGTGCTGAAATGTACAATATGCTGATACCATCTTTACTGTATAAATAAGAGAGCTAATGATGTCTTAGTTTTTTATATGCTTTTGTATGTGTGCATGTCACAGAATATTGTGGAATTCAACTAAAGAAAAATAGCAGTGCAAATATCACATCTGTTGTTAAAGCTGGCTTCAAATTCATACAGGTGATTACATTAAGAAATTAGAAACGCTTACTAATCACAAAGCTATAATTCTGATTTAAAGTGTGACACAACCTAGAGACCTTTTGGTTATAACCAGCATGTTAGACATTGTCAAGCTCTCCATCTACTAAGCCTTTTATTGTTCCAGGAGGCTGTTGCCATAGTGATAACCAAAACAGTAGACAGCAAAGACAATTACAACAAGTGCAATGAGGAATACAAAGGCTTCACCCACTGGCACTGTAGATGATTCAGGATCATTTGGTATCTTAGATGATGCTGAATCAATTGACTTAGATGACGCTGGAACATTTGCCTTCTTAGATGATGCTGGATCAAATGCTGGATTAAATGCTGTTAGATTCTCAGGCATCATCCATGTTCCTCCATCCCTAAACCAGGGCTGATCTCTTTCACTCATCACTGCCACAATTTTTGTGTCCATCATGCTCACCGATGGGTGTGGCAATTGGATTGACAACAACTGTGACCCTGAGAACCCAACCGATTGAGTACAATACAGAACCTGGCACCCATTGCTAATAGCAGCGAGGTGCTGGCTGAACTGTGGGGGACAGCGCTTTTGTCCCTCTGCCAATTGACTGACTTGCAGCTGAAAAATCTCCCAAATGGTACTGAAAATGTAGCAGCAGTCTCATTACTGCTTAGGCAAATCTTCAGGCCGTTGGACAGCAACTTCAGAGGGGACACGTTTGGGGGCAGCTCCTGGCTTTGGTTTGGGGATTTGGAAGAGATGGGCTGAAAAGCCCTCCAAAGTAGAGGGCTGATATAGATACTATGCATGCCAGTCTCTCTTGGCTAAGAGTGACTACATCACTTCTTCTTTTCATAAGAAACATTCCAAATTGTTTGCATAGTCAAATTACACACAGCTCTGACACACACACTTACCCCACCAGACATACCACCAGGGTTCTTTTCACAGTCCCCAAATCCAGAACAAATTCAAGAAGGCGTACAGTATTACATAAAGCCATTATTGCATGGAAGTCCATTCCATCTCATATTGCTCAAATAAACCGCAAACCTGGTTTCAAAAAACAGATAAAGCAACACCTCACAGCACAATGCCTCTCCACTCTTTGACCTAGATCAGGGCTGCCCAAACCTCTTCCTGGAGATCTACTGTCCTGTCGGTTTTCAGTCCAACCCTAATTTAGCGGTTCTGATTCAGCTTGTTAAGGCCTTGTTGAGCAGCTAATTAGTAGGATCAAGTGTGTTAAATTAGGGTTGGACTGAAAACCCACAGAACGGTAGATCTCCAGGAAGAGGGTTGGGCAGCCCTGACTTAGATAGTTTGTGCGTATGCATTGATATGTAGGCTGTGTCATTTTGATAATGTTTTACATAGTTCTGTCCTCTGTATTATTTCATGTTTTATGTTTACCCCAGGAAGAGTAGCTGCTGCTTTTCCAACAGCTAATGGGGATCCTAATAAAATACCAAATATTACGCTCATTTTGATTGGAGCCCTCATTTCGTACCTCAGACCATAAAAGAGTTGAGTTGTACGGGTGACGGCATGTGTAAGAATCCCTGTCTGGGTACTCCTGGGCCAGGGATTTTACAGAGTGGTTCTGCATCATCAATGAGTTCAGGGCAAATTTGGTACTTGCCACCTGTCATGACTGGCATGTTCGGGTCAGGTTACTGTGGATCACAGTCCTACAGAGAGATCTCTCACCACCGCAGAGGGGGAGAGGTATAGAGGGATTGATGGGGGGGTTAAGACACCACACTCCCATTTTAAATCGTAAGACAGTAGACACATCTTTTGTCCTCTCAGTGTGGAGGATTGGAATGTGCCCCAGAGAATTTGCCATAAAGACGGAAACACCCCTTTGTGACCCGGGGGTATAAAACATGCGAGTTAAGAATTTACATATCACACTAAAATGGACCACAGCTGCATTGTGATCTAATATAGTCGCGGCCCCACAAACGCAACACGAGGAAGAGGACAAAGGAACCTCTTAACTTGTTATGGCTGCAATCCCACTAACGGGAATGATATGACAACTACCAGTGAAAATAGAGGGCGCCAAATTCAAACCACAGAAATCTCATAATTACAATTCCTAAAACATACATGTGTCTGATATCATTTTAAAGCTATTCTCATTGTTAATCCCACCAAAGTGTCCGATTTCAAATAGGCTTTTCAGCGAAAGCACTACAAGGGATTATGTTAGGTCTCCACCAAACCAAAATTAGCACAGCCATTTTCCAGCAAAATATAGCATTCACAAAAAGCATAAATACAGATAAAATTAATCACTAACCTTGAATTATCTTCATCAGATGACACTCATAGGATTTCATGTTACACAATCCATGCATGTTTTGCTTGATAAAGTTCATAATTATATAAAAAAATCTGAGTTTACATTGGCGCGTTAGATTCACTAGTTCCAAAAACGTCAAGTGATTTTGCATAGCCACATCGTTTCAACAGAAATACTCATCATAAATGTAGATGATAATACAAGTTATACACATGGAACTATACATATACCTCTCCTTAATGCAACCGCTGTGTCAGATTTCAAAAAAAGTTTACGGAAAAAGCAACCCATGCAATAATCTGAGACGGAACTCAGAACAGTAGCCAAATTAGCCTCCATGTTGGAGTCAACAGAAACCAGAAAATACATGACAAATGTTTCGTAACCTTTGATGAACTTCATCAGAATGCAGTCCTAGAAATCCCAGGTCCACAATAAATGCTTGATTTGTTCGAAAATGTCCATTATTTATGTCCAATTAGCTACTTTGGTTAGCGCGTTTGGTAAACAATTCCAAAGTCACAAAGCGCGTCCACTATAACGTGAAGAAATGTCCAAAAGTTCCGTAACAGTCAGTAGAAACATGTCAAACGATGTACTGAAACAATCTTTAGAATGTTGTTTACAGATATCTTGAATAGCGTTCCAACCGGAGAATTAGAATGACTTCAAATGAGCGGTGGAACGCAAGTCCTTCCCCTGTGAACGCGCCTGGTGAAAGCATGGTCCAGTCATGGCTGTTGACCTGTGTCAAATGACGCCCCATCACATTAGAGTCATCAGACAAAGTTCTATTGACTGCTGACATCTAGTGGAAGGCTTAGGAAGTGAAAACTCATCCATATCTCGCTGTAATTTCAATGAGACCTTGGTTGAAAATATGCCACCTCCAGAAAAAAAACAGGAAGTGGAATTTCTCAGGTTTTTGCCTGCTATATGAGTTCTGTTATACTCACAGACATAATTCAAACACTTTTAGAAACTTCAGAGTGTTTTCTATCCAATACTAATAATAATATGCAAATATTAACAACTATGACTGAGGAGCAGGCCTTTCATCCAAGCTACTCAATACTGCCCCTGCAGCCATAAGAAGTTAACAATCTAGGCAACGGTTGATTACTGTATCTCAGAAGAGGAATTCAAGACGAACCAGCCAGTTATTATTTTCAAATCATCGGTTGTCTATACGGTCCTCCTATTCAAGCTGGGAGGGTCGACATGGCTGATTAGCCTCCTCAGAATTCCACTCTCACAGAAAGAATGCAAGGGAACAGACCACTAAGAGAAAGGACACTGACGTTGTGTGGACAATCAGAGACTTACACCCGGTAACGAAGAAGGTGCCACCATCAGAGAAGAAGGTCTTTGGCTATACCTCCTAAGAGGAACTCAGTCCAGGAAGAGATATGCAATGGAGACCTTCAACAAGTAATTACATCATTATAATTCTGACACATAAGAGCGGCAGTTCGGGGCAAGGTGTTAGAGCTAAACTAAGCATAGTTTACAAATGTATCCAAGTGTGCTTTTCTCTCGTGCACTCTCTCTCTCTGTCTCTTTCTAAATCCCCATCTTGTGTAACATGTGTCATATTGTGTTGGTCCGTTAGGGACCTGTTTCCTTGTACTAAGTTCCAATCAATAGTCTAGACTGTATGTTTGTGTATGTGTATCTTATATTATCATTTAGCTTGTTGTGGTACGGAATGATTTAGTCAGACCCGGGTTGGTGCAGATTTACAAATTATGCGACGTTCAGGATGAGACTGTAGAGGAAATTAATTCATTAGCGACGGCTGTGAAATCGATATTCTGATATTCTTTGAGTTATATTGGCAAACGGAAACTCATTAAACAGACTTTTCCCATGGTGCCCCAGGTTACTGAGTTAATGATTACCTGATTACATGATTAATTTAATCATGTAGTTATAAACATAGCTAATTATCCGATAAACAGCAGTCATCACATTAATGACACTACTTTACAACATATTTGGCGCCCCCTGTGAGGAATCTAAGATAAAACTAGGCCTCACTTTTGAATTCATTCCATAGCAATTGGGTAGCAAGATGCGTATGCTCCAATAATAGCTATAGGCAGGATAATTGTTGAGAGGGTAATGTGTGTGGTTTTTCCTTTTCACCCAGATACTGGTAGGGGGAGAACCACTCCTGTGTTGTATATCTGACGGAAGTCAGTTTGTATGGGTTTTAACGAATACTACGAGCTAGTGCATATGAACCGGCCGATGTTTAGGTATTCTAAAGGAATAGACGCATTGGGCCACAACGTAGTGTTATTTCTGTCTATCGCTAGTAGTATTTTAAGGGAGGACATAGGGCGAGCCGATAGAAATTTGAGTAGATTTTTTTATTTTTAAAATTAATTTTACCTTTATTTAACTAGTCAAGTCAGTTAAGAACACATTTTTACTTCCGATGACGGCCTAGGAACAGTGGGTTAACTGCCTTGTTAACTGCCGGTCAGAGTGTCAGATTTTTACCTTGTCAGCTCAGGCAGTCGATCTTGCAACCTCTCTGTTACAAGACCAACGCTCTAAACACTAGGCTTCCTGCAACCCCATATATGGATTCACCGAAGCAGTTAAGTATCTCTCCAGGCCAACTGTGTATTTCTTTGTTCTCCGCGCGTTCCGGTCAACATTGTGAAACATATCGTTGAAATGTTGAACGTGGGACGTCACTTAGTAAACCTGGTCCAGTGTTGGAGGGAAATTTCCTTGTGCTGGGAAGTGGAATTCCCGCACAAGTGAAGCTAAGCATTGCACCAAGTGCTAAGCTAACAAAAGGGGGAGCAGACATGTTTGTTTTCCCCTTTGTTGAAAGTGAAATCGCGAGCCGGGTGGAAATCCCGTATGATTTCAGCTTGTGCTATCAGTGACCTCTGGTGGTGAAGAATCACCAGTAATTGTTTTTAAATACTTCAGGTTACACTGTATGTTATCCACCCAATCTCAACTGATTGGATATCATTGTCTCGTTCAATCTAATAAATAAGTTAAATTGCCATCCTACTTTTCTGGGTCGTTAATTGGGATAATACACAAACTGATTTGTTCCAACCAATGAGACAAAATTCAACTTTTCCACATGAACTTAGATACAGCAACGCTTTCAGGTTAATTCGTGTCTTCACTGACATTTTCAACCTCTCCCTGTCTGAGTCTGTAATACCAACATGTTTTAAGCAGACCACCATAGTGTCTGTGTCCAAGAACACTAAGGTAACCTGCCTAAATTACTTCAGAAAGGCTGGTCATGGCTCACATCAACACCATCATCCCAGAATCCCTAGACCCACTCCAATTTGTATACCCTACCAACAGAGCCACAGATGATGCAGCCTCTATTGCACTCCACACCACCCTTTCCCACCTGGACAAAAGGAACACCAATGTGAGAATGCTATTCATTAACTACAGCTCAGCGTTCAACACCATAGCGCCCTCAAAGTTCATCAATAAGCTAAGGACCCTGGGACTAAACACCTCCCTCTGCAACTGGATCCTGGACTTTCTGACGGGCTGCCCCCAGGTTGGTAAGGGTAGGTAACAACACATCTGGCACGCTGATCCTCAACACAGGGGCCCCTCAGGGGTGCGTGCTCAGCCCCCTCTGTACTTCCTTTTCACTCATGACTGCACTGCCAGCCACAACTCCAACACCATCATTAAATTTGCCGATGACTCAACAGTGGTAGGCCTGATCACCGACAACAACCAGACAGCCTATAGGGAGGAGGTCAGAGACCTTCCCATGTGCTGCCAGGACAACAACCTCTCACTCAACGTGATCAAGACAAAGGAGATGATTGTGGACTACAGGAAAAAGAGGACCGAGCACGCCCCCATTCTCATCGACGGGGCAGTGGAGCAGGTTTAGAGCTTCAAGATCCTTGGTGTCCACATCACCAGCAAACTAACTTGGTCCAAGCGCACCATGACAGTCGTGAAGCAGGCACGACAAAACGATTCCCAAACAGGAGAATAAAAAGATTTGGCATGGGTCCTCAGATCCTCAATAGATTCAATAGCTGCACCATCGAAAGCATCCTGACTGGTTGCATCACTGCCTGGAATGGTAACTGCTCGGCCTCCTACTGCAAGGCACTACAGAGGGTCGTGCGAATGGCCCAGTACGTCACTGGGGCCAAGCTTCCTGCCATCCAGGACCTCTATACCAGGCGGTGTCAGGGGAAGGCCCTAAAAATGGTCAAAGACTCCAGCCACCCCAGTCATAGACTGTTCTCTCTGCTACCACACGGCAAGCGGTACCGGAGCGCCAAGTCTAGTTCCAAGAGGCTTCTAAACAGCTTCTACCCCCAAGCCATAAGACTCCTGAACATCTAGTCAAATGGCTACCCAGACTATTTGTATTGCCCCCCCCCCCCCTCCCCTCTCCACACCACTGCCACTCTCTGTTGTCATCTATGCATAGTCACTTTACCTACATGTACCACCTCAGCTAAACGTTGCCCCCGCACATTTACTCTGTATCGGCACCCTCCTGTATATATTGTTATTTTTTACTGCTGCTCTTTAATTACTTGTTACTTTTATCTCTTATTCTTATCCATATTTTTTTTAACTGAAATGTTGGTTAGGGACTCGTAAGTAAGCATTTCACTGAAAGGTCCACACCTGTTGTATTTGGCACAGTTGACTAATTTGATTTGATTTGATTGCCAAGAAGACTCGAGGCTGTAATTGATGCTAAAACGTGCTTCTACAAAGTACTGAGTAAAGGGTCTGAATACTTATGTAAATGTGATATTTCAGTTTTTAAATTTGTAATACATTTTATAAAATGTAAAAAAAAAATTGTTTTGCTTAAAGCTTCTCTAGTGTTCGTGAGTTATTTACTTAGAAAAATAAGTACCTAACACTTGGGACAACAAAAGAGGGAAATGTAATTTTGTTAACCAAGTTAAATTCTTCCCAAATGTTCTGTACAGCTGTATTCAGACAACTCAACATTTCTCCCATCCAGATATATATATCCCACTTAATATACTATGCGTCTGATCTATCATGTCTTTATTATCTCAATGTTCAAAGTGTTGATTCCAACAGTCCCTCCTCTTGAACAATAGCATCCTAATGTTCAATTCATATAAACATGGAAATTACTAATAAATCTATAAACAATGACAATAAAACATGAATAAAAAAATTAACAAATGATTATAAAACGTTAACTAAACAAACAAACAAATGAACAAAGAATGAACAGTTACCGCGAGGTGTACAAATTCAGAAACTTATGGCCTCCGAACTGTGATCACACAACGAAATGCCATTCCAGCTGAAGCTGCGGTCTCATTCAATGGCAGATGGAGCAGCCTTAGTTTCTCCACTTTCCCCTTCTGGTTCCTAAGAGAGTGATAGCACAAGACATGGAAAGCAACAAAAAGACACACAAAACATAACATAAGGCTCTGGACTGCAAACCCTCGCTGGAGGCTTTGGACTGCGAACCCTCGCAGAAGGCTGGACTAGGGGTCGTCGCAGGAAGCCTGGTGTGTGGGGCCAGCATACTTAGGCGCAGCGTACTTAGAGTTCCACATGTTTAATAAATACACAACTCACCAAAAACAATACAAAAGAAAAAGGGAGGGTTGTGAGGTTTACACACACTGTCTACGGTCAAATTATTCCCACCATTCCCACCATTATTCCCACCAAAGAAATATCCTCAGCCATATTCCATACACTGGCGACGTCGTGTGGAAGCGGTAGGAACTGCAAGTATGTTCCTATTAAATTTCCAATGGCAAAGACTATATGGGGAAGAGAGATGGGAAAAAAATAATAATAATTCTGAACAGTTAGTCCTCGGGGTTTTGCCTGCTACATAAGTTCTGTTATACTCACAGACATGATTCAAACAGTTTTAGAAACTTCAGAGTGTCTTCTATCCAAATCTATGAATAATATGCATATCTTATATTCTTGGCATGAGTAGCAGGAAGTTGAAATTGGGCACGCTATTTATCCAAAAGTGAAAATTCTGCCCCCTAGCTTTAAGAGGTTTTAAACCTCTTGAGGATAGGGGAGACGCTAGCGTCTCAACTGGCCAATTTCCAGGGGAAATGCAGAGCGCCAGATTCAAATAAAATGCTATAAAAGTCAAACTTTCATTAAATCACACATGTAAGATACTCACCAGGGTAGCCTAGTGGTTAGAGTGTTGGACTAGTAACTGGAAGGTTGTGAGTTCAAACCCCTGAGCTGACAAGGTACAAATCTGTCGTTCTGCCCCTGAACAGGCAGTTAACCCACTGTTCCCAGGCCGTCATTGAAAATAAGAATTTGTTCTTAACTGACTTGCCTGGTTAAATAAAGGTAAAATAAAAAAATTTAAAAAATTAAAGCTACACTCGTTGTGAATCTAGCCAACATGTCAGATTTTAAAAATGCTTTTCGGCGAAAGCATATGAAGCTATTAACTGATAGCCTGCTGCCATCCTCACTAGCAGTAAACAAAGGGGCTAGCGTATCAAGCGCTACACAAAACACTGAAATAAAATATAAAATATGCGTTACCTTTGACGAGCTTCTTTTGTTGGCACTCCAGTATGTCCCATAAACATCACAATTGGTCCTTTTGTACGATTAATTCCGTCCATATATATCGAAAATGTCAATTTATAAAGCGAGTTTGATCCATAAAAAAACAGCTTAGAAAAATGCAACGTCACTACAAAATATTTCAAAAGTTGCCTATAAACTTTGCCAAAATATTTGAAACTACTTTTGTAATACAACATTAGGTATTTTTAAACGTTAATAATCTATCAAATTGTAGACGGGGCAATCTGTATTCAATACATGAACGAAAAGAAAAAGCTCTGCTCTCCACGTCTTGTGCAACTCACAAATGTGTCCCCTGTTCCGAGTTGGCCTGCTTCCTGTTAACCTTTTTGGGATAGGGGGCAGCATTTTCACTTTTGGATGAATAGCGTGCCCAGAGTGAACTGCCTCCTACTCTGTCCTAGATACTAATATATGCATATGATTATTACTATTGGATAGAAAACACTCTGAAGTTTCTAAAACTGTTTGAATTATGTCTGTGAGTATAACAGAACTCATAGGGCAGGCAATCTTCTAAACAGGAAGTGAAATTCTGAATGCGGGTCTAATTTTAAGTCATCGCCTCTTCACTTCCAAATAAGATATGGATCTGTTAGCACCTCCTACGCCTTTCACTAGATGTCCTCATTCAGTAGAACGTGGAATGGAGCCTCTAGTGTGAACTTTGACCGAATGGGAGGGGAATGAGTCACTGTCCTGGCAGAATGCAATTTCCCTGAAATTTCCCAATTTCCCTGTACATTTGTCTGTAGATATCCCCATCGTTCCATTTGGCTGCAGATGAAAACGTATGCTCCGGTTGGAACGTTATTAGTTCTCTACTTATGTGGAAATTCTAGAGATTCTGACAATGAGTCTGAGTATGAAAGTCAGGAATCAGATTATGACAGTGACAGTGAGGAGATGCCCCCCAACCTTGTAGCCATTGAGAACCCCAAATCTGAATTTCCCTTGTCCACTGACGAAGTACCAGGTCCCTTTGAAGATGCTGGTGGTGATGGAGGCAGACCGACAGTGGATGAAGTACAGGAGTTCTGTGGTAGTTGGAAGGCCACCAGTCATTTCACCCCTCCTGGCCCTGCTGTTTGCTTTGACGAGTCTGGAGTGCAACGCCCCTTGCCATTTCCAACTGAGGCAGAGTGCTTCAAGTTGTTTCTGACAGAGGAGCTGGTGAGAGACATAGTTGAGGAGACAAATCGCTATGCCTTAGAGCTACAGGAGAAGAGAGAGCCAGGAGTGAGGGGTAAACTCGCTAAATGGGTGACAACCACAATTAGTGAAATGTATACCTTCCTGGTGCCAGTCCTTCTCATGGGGATAGTAAAGAAGAACTCCCTAAGAGAATACTGGAGCACAGATCCTATGTTTGCAACTCCCTTCTTTGCCACCCTCTTTTCCCAAGACCGCTTCCTAGTTCTGCTGCGATGCCTGCATTTCGTCAACAATGCTACTGCCATCCTAAGTGACCCGTTATACAAAATAAGAAATGTTCTTATCAGCCTGACATCAGCATTTGGTCGGGTCTTTGTGCCATACAAGGACCTATGCATTGATGAGTCCCTGATGTTATGGAAAGGTAGGCTGGCGTTCCGTCAATATATTCCCTCCAAAAGGCACAGGTTTGGAGTCAAGTTCCTTGTCATGTGCGACGTGAAGACAGGATTTGTCCAGGATATTATAGTTTACACAGGGTCCACCACTGACATCAAACATTATGAGGGGCTTGGGGTGTCCGTATCCGTGGTGATGACCATGCTGGCTCCTCATCTCGGCAAGGGACACACTTTGTACGTGGACAATTGGTACAGCAGTCCCACACTCTTCCAGCATCTGATCTCCAACAGCACAGGTGCCTGTTGCACAGTCAGGTCGAACAGGAAGAGGATGGCAGCATTTGGATGCAGGAAGATGCAGAGAGGGGAGGTGGAGTTCCAGGAGAACGGTCAACAGCTGGCAGTAAAGTGGCATGACAAGCGAGACGTCCATGTCCTCTCCACTGTCCATACAGCAACCATGTCGGCCACAGGGAAGGTGGACCACCTGATGGGAGAGAGAAAGATCAAACCAGATTGTGTACTTGATTATAACCTCAAAATGGGGGCCGTGGATAAGGCGGACATGATAAACAGCTTTGTGGAATGCACTCGGAAAACGACCTGCCTGTGCCATGTCCCATACCGTGTACATGTAGTGCCATTTCTTGAAGCAGTTGCCAGGTAGCACTTTTCGGGAGGGGGTGATTCTGCAAATCCTGTTATTTACTGGATTTTTTTTCTCATTTTGTCTGTCATAGTTGAAGTGTACCTATGATGAAAATTACAGGCCTCTCTCATATTTTTAAATGGGAGAACTTGCACAATTGGTGGCTGACTAAATCCTTTTTTGCCCCACTGTATGTATTATTTTCTTTCAGACTTCTCCCCGGCATATAACAGCACAGAACCCCACACACACCTAGAGCACACGGAGGATTTCGGCTCACCGGACATTCATAATAAAACACAGAAACCGGAGGATTTCACTGTTTTAAATGACATTTCAGAGGTAGACAACCTGCTATTACGGGAGGCGGCCAACCTTCTTGATTCAGCCAATTCTTTGGTGGAAACACCCGAACCTGAAATAGAACAAGCTAGGTTTTGCACAGCCTTTTCCAGGGCTCTAAAATTCCAAAAGGTTTTGCTCCACAAACGAATGGGGACTTTACTCGAGTGACAATACCATCAGGATCAATCCTTCTGGCATAGAACAATGCCACGTTTGTTAAACAGCAATCCGATTAAAAAACGCAAATACAGGTTCTAAAAACATATATGTAACATGTATCCTTCCAGAATACCACAAGAACACACATCATTAATTATCCAAATGGCTGAGCCAACAGACATAACTGAGACAGTTGAAACCCTGTTATCCCAGATATCACCCAAACTCCAAGCTATAATTAACCATATGAATGAGGCTGGGGTAACAGACATAATACAGATAGATGAAAACATATTATCCCAGATTCCCGCCGAACTCATAGAATAATTAATCGTATGAATGAGTCAGGGACGACCGATGAAAAACTGTTATCCCAGATTCCTGAAGCCCTCATATCAATAATTAACCAGATGAATGAGAGCATAAGATCTTCTACATCGGACCCCCCACAAACCCCGCCATTAACGCCCATGTCCGAAGAGTCTGAAACGCAATACGATGGTTTTGAGGAATTGGAAAATTGTCTAATTAATGAGGCGGGAGATGGTATTGATAAAAGTGTTCGGGTTGTGTACCGAATTAAATTCAGCAATACAGAGATTCGACAATTTTTCAATTTCACATGGGTGAATCAGAATCTTGATTATGCAATGTTTTATGTGATGATCCTGGATACTCTGAACGAACTGTTAGACAGGGCAAGAGATTATGGTGAACCTCGTGATGTCTTACAGTAGGACATTTGTGGAGATAGCCTGCATAACACTGTATCTCTTATTTTACCCAACGGCGAAGCAGATCTTGAACAATTTATAGCCCTGCTGGAACGACTTGTTCAATCTAATTTATCCATCATAGCTGATAGGACCCTCGAGCTTGTAGTGCAAATAATACATCAACCCCTGGGTGGCGTGGGTCAGAGAAGGTAACTAGATAGCCTAATACAATCAGAAATCATAAGCAATAAAAGGGCATATCTCATAAACGTTCACAATCCTGGTAATAAGCTATGCTTTGCAATAGGCCTAGCACATGTACTTAACGCTGGGTGTACTGATCTAGCGGCATTACACAAGGCTAGAGAGCTCCAAACGGCCGTGGGTCTAGGTATACAGGATGCGGGGGCTTTCTTGGACATAGTCCAATTTGAAAACTTTCTGAACATCAAGATTGTGTTTTGTACCACAGTAGAGCTAATGCAGCTCTCTTGAAATTCCAAAACAACCCACAACCTCATCCTCAGATTCTGTATTTTTATGTGCAAAACACCTACTATTATGCTATTACCAACATCATAGCGTTTTTAGGCGCACCATATGTGTCCATCCTGCCATACCGGCTACACCCGAAAGGGGGGGCACTCGTGCTGTTATAACTGTTCAGTATGTCTGGATGAAAATTGTCCGATGCAGCACTTAAACCTGACACTCTGTACGGATTGTCCCAGCACATGTCCTTCGGCCAACTGTTACGAAAAACACAAAATTGAAACATGACACCCCAAGGCCTGTAAATCTGTAAGCAGTTGTGTAGGCAGGTGAGATACCTCTTTAAAACCATTTATTTAATTCATAATATTTAGTACAGACCTTTTTAGAACATCTTATAATTAATCCAAAACAATTTTACTATTCATTTATTACAGATAAAGGGCCGGTTAGCCCTGACCACCATCCGTCTCCAATTCACCAGCGTCAAGACAGGCTCTCTTGCTCGCAGGATATCCCACACACGCTCCATCAAGGCTCCGTAAGTTTTCACTCCAGGGATAGATCAAACGTCTGGCATGTAGATCCTGGGCATGTCTTAAGGATAGACGCGGCCAGCGCCGTAATTGTTCACGATTTTAGAAAAGACTGTCCAGCTTATTCATCAGGGTTATGAATATAGGGTAATCAATCCATTTAAAGCTAAATACGGGCATAAAAAGTTTACATCCTTGCAGGCTTTGGAAAATACATATGAACTGACAGACTTTGCCGCATTTGTACTACCAAATTGTTCACATGCTAAAATTGTCACTTTGGAGTCGGGGCTATACGCCATTGAAGCGATGCTTAGGGCCTTGAAATCACAGCGCTCGCACACAAGTTCTTCCATTGAATATCCTGGCAGGGTTGTACCACTTAGGGCCTGTTCAATTTGACAGAGCGCTGGCCTTATCTTAAGCAATTCTCTCATACGCAGCGCAGGAGAAAAACTCCCGGGTTTTGCATGATAAAGGGGTTTGGGGCCGCTGTCTGTGAATGTCTTAACAGTAGAATCCTCAGGTTGGAATAGGTTGGAATCCTCATAGGGTCATAAATCAGACGTTTGACCCGCGCCGTCTACTTTATTCTCTCTCATGTCTCAATGATCTCTGAGTTGGTCTGGAAACCAAACACCTTCATAGGGACATCAAAGACCTCATCTGGGGTAAGATACTGTACAGTCCATCCTTAGTGGTCAGTGGACACTGTGATTAGGTGAAATTCATCACCCGTCCCATGTAAATCACCTCCAATACCTGTTTGTCCAGCTTTGTGCGACACTCATGAAGCCCACTGTTGGAGCGGCCAAGGGCGTGAGGACCTGTCAGGCCTTGATCTATTGCATCTGTATTGTGCTTGTCTCCACCCCCCCAACGGGTGTCTCCCATTTGTCCACATTAACCCCTGTGTATTTATACCAGTGTTAACTGTTTGTCTGTTGCCAGCTCGTCTTGTCCCGTCAAGTCCTACCAGTGTGTTGTCCCATTTTCAATTGTCTGTCTAGTTACTGTTTTCTAGTCTTTCTAGTTCTGACCATTCCGCCTGCCCTGAGCCTGCCTGCCGTTCTGTACCTCATTGACTCTGCCCTGGACTACTGACCATTTTGCCTGCAATGAGCCTGCCTGCTGTTGTGTGCCTCTTTGACTCTGCCCTGGATTAATGACCTGCCTGACCTCGACCTGCCCTGGCCTGTCCCCTTGTATAATACATATTATGAGAACTGTACTATCCGCCTCCTGTGGCTGCAACTGGGTCCTATCCTGAGTCGTGATAGGGCCACACACTTTGAGAAGCATAAGAAGAGTGACAATGATCCATGGCGTTAACATGTATGAGTGCTATGAGCCAGCGTAAGACAATTTATATCAAACTCAGTCTGGGCATTTGATGATAACATCTCTGGCATTTAAATAAAGATAATTGTTTGAAGAAATGACACAGTCTCTCTCAGTAGGAATTTCCACGACACTGGGGCAAAGGTTCACCTTTCAATAGGACAACGAACCTAAGCACACTGTTTTTGCTTTGTCATTATGGGGTATTGTGTGTGGATTGAGGGGGGGGGGGGGGGGACAATTTAATACATTTTAGAATAAGGCTGTAACGTAACAAAATGTGGAAAAAGTTAAGGAGTCTGAATACTTTCCAAATGCACTGTATGGCAGAACCAAATCGGAGATAGTTAGGAGCAAGTCCATGAAATGTTTTGTAGGTTAGCAGTAAATCCTTAATCAGCCCTAGTTTAAACTGGAAGCCAGCATAGAGAGTCTAGCACTGAAGTAATATGATAACATGTTGGGGGTCTAGTCAAGATTCTAGCAGACATACAGTATTTAGCAATAACTGAAGTTCATGTAGTGCTTTTCTCCGGGTAGAGAGTATAGCGTTGCAGTAGTCTAATCTATAAGTGACAAAAGCATGGATGAGCTTTTCTGCATCCTTTTGGGGCAAAAAGTTATAGATTTTTGCAATGTTACAAAGACGGAAAAAATCTGCCCTTGATAGGTTCATCAAAACAGCGATCAGGGTTCAGATTAACGCTGAGGTCGCTCACAGTTTTATTTGAGACGACTGTACAACCATCAAGATTGTCAGATCCAACAGCAGATCCATTTGTTTCTTGGATCTAGAAATAGCATCTCTGTTTTGTCTGAGTGTAAAAGTTAAACATTTGATGCCATCCACTTCCTTTTGTCTGAAACACAGGATTCCAGGGTAGACAATTTTGTGGCTTCACAGTATTTCATGTGTGTCGTCCACTTAGCAGTGAAAGTTGACATTGTGTTCCCGAATGACATCACCAAGGGGTGGAATATGTAGAATGTATAGAATATAATATCTCTCTCTTTCAGACAGATAAGCTCTAAACCAGGCAATAACTTGTCCGTGTAGCCGTATTAGGGTTTCCAATCTCTCCAAAAGAACGTTGTGAATGATGGTGTCACACACACACACAGTATTGTACAGCTAACCTTGTGGGGACACTAACCTTAACCCTAACCTTAACCCAAAAGCCTAACCCTAAACCTAAAATTAACCGTAGCTCCTGACCCTAAACCTTAACGTAATTCTAACCCTAACAGTATTTCTAAACCCCATAGAACTAACATTTAGTTAGTTCTACACACACACACACACACACACACACATACACATACACACACACACACACGTTGTTCATTATGCCTGTGAGAACCTTAACAAATACCTTACTAAAGGTGGATTTACTCTGGATCTCCTCAACAACACACACTCTGCAGCCTAGTCTTTGGTCAGGTAAGAGTTAGACACACCCACACATTTACCTGTGACATCTGACCTCCTCACCAAACCTCCTTACCAAGTAACATTACCGAGTGGTTGGTGCAGTAGGTGAAAGATGTGTACACGCCTCACACATTGCACGGGCACACACTCTGCAGCCTAGTCTTTGGTCAGGTAAGAGTTAGACACACCCACACTGTTGAAAAGGGATTTAGACAGTGTGTTGAAGACCGTGCAGGTTTGAGGTCAAAGAAAAGACAAAGACACTATCTACCCCAGGACACTGCCCACTCAGTAGCCTATCAGGTGAGTAAGTGTATGTGTGTGCTTTGATGGAAGGTGGGTGATTGAGTATGTTTGGGGTCCAGTCAGGTGTGTAAAGGCATCCGCATACATAGGTTGGGTTTGTTCCTAGCAGAACTTGGCAAGGTGAAGCAAACGCCATTCACATGAAAAACAAGAAAAACGTGGCATATTTACCGTTTGTATCTCTTGAGGCGGCTTGTCAACAACATAGCCAGTGCATTTCCTCAAAATAGTGAGAATTGATCTAAGCTCATTCAAGAAATCTGTAATTAATTTGGAAGTTTTTGCCGAGGAGGTCTTAGTTGAGTAATCTAACTAAGAGATTTGGTGCAGTATTTCTCAAGTGAAAATTTGCATGAAAACTAGTCTTCTGACATTGAATGACAACAAGCACTTAATAAAAAAATCCCAACTGTTGACCAATCACAGAAAAACGTCTAACCTCAAGAAAAAATGTTTGCTTGAATAGCCGGGAAAAAAACCTGACCGTACGGTGTTGAACACCAAAACGTACAAAAAACTTGCTGCCCAAGTCCTTCTGGGAGCAGAACTGCAGGGTACAGTATTTGCAACTTGTCCTCTATGTTTCTCCACTATATAACCCCTATTTATAAATGCAATCTCTCTCTCTCTCTCTCTCTGCAGATAGTGTATGTGGCCCGTAATGTCAAGGACAATGCAGTGTCTTATTTCCACTTTGCCTGCATGAACCAGGCCGAGCCAGAGCCAGGAGACTGGAACAACTTCTTACAGAGATTCATGGATGGAAAGAGTGAGTGAAGGAGAGAATGAACTAGTGAATGAATGAGAAAGTGATAATAGTCCCCATTCACACTATGAATTTGTCTACGCTGCACTTCCTCAGTGGTGTTTGGTTCATGGTACGACCATGTGACTGGCTGGTGGGAGAAGAAACAGACTCACTCCAAAATCCTCTACCTCTTCTATGAGGACATGGTTGAGGTGAGTAGAATGATGATGCTAGTTGTGTGTTACAGTATTATTAAGATGCATCTAATGAGCTCAGTGCACACATATGCTCAAGAGCCATTCTAACTGCTGCTCTAGGAGGTTAGCTGTTTCTACATCCAGTGTATATGTGTTCCTACAGGATACGGGGAGAGAGCTGGACAGGCTGTGCTCCTTCCTGGGTTTGTCTCCTTCAGCAGAGGAGAAGGAGAGGGTGAGAGGAGGAGTGAAGTTTGACAACATGAAAAAGAACAGCATGGCCAACTGTTCTACCGACCCAGTCATGGACTTTAAGATATCTCCCTTTATGCGCAAAGGTGTGTGTGTGTGTTTGTGTGCGAGAGAGAGAATGAGAGAGAGAAATAAACATTAAACTGCTGGAGCTCAGCTCTTCCAGCTATCACAACAGACACACATGAACACACTGAGAGACACAACGTCGTCACAGACACCAACACATATGTGCTGGTACCTGGTGTGGAGACTTTGGAATACTTTACTCTGGATCCACTGAATGATCAAACTATCAATATGTCTGTCTGTCTGTCTGTCTGTCTGTCTGTCTGTCTGTCTGTCTGTCTGTCTGTCTGTCTGTCTGTCTGTCAGTCTCTGTCTGTCTCCAGGAAAGGTTGGTGACTGGAAGAACCATTTCACTGTGGCCCAGAGTGAACAGTTTGATGAAGACTACAGGAAGAAGATGAAGAACACCACCGTACAGTTCCGCACTGTAGTCTAGGGGTTGTGGTCAGGTTGATTGTCTGATTGTTTGTGGTCAGATTGATTGTCTGATTTTTTGTGGTCAGGTTGATTGTCTGATATATATGATATACATATGGCGCTTCGATTTTGCACAACAATATAGAACTCCCTTCATTATCTAATGCACTCTACAGGTCTTAAGAATGTGACTGCATCAGTGTCAACCCTTCATTCAGGGCAGGTGGGGTAGAGCCCCAATTGTTTTGAGCGCCAGCTAAAAAAATATATAATACTTTTTGGAGAAATGTCCTCTGGTCTGATGAAACAAAAATAGAACTGTTTGGCTATCATGACCATTATTATGTTTGGAGGAAAAAGGGGGAGGCTTGCAAGCCCGAAGAACACCATCCCAACCGTGAAACACGGGGGTGGCAGCATCATGTTGTGGGGGTGCTTTGCTGCAGGAGGGACTGCTGCACCACTAAATAGATGGCATCATGAGGGAGGAAAATTATGTGGATATATTGAAGCAACATCTCAAGACATCAGTCAGTTAAGTTAAAGCTTGGTCACATATGGGTCTTCCAAATGGACAATGACCCCAAGCATACTTCCAAAGTTTTGGAAAAATTGCTTAAGGACAACAAGGTCAAGGTATTGGAGTGGCCATCACAAAGCCCTGACCTTAATCCTATAGAAAATTTGTGGGCAGAACTGAAAAAGCGTGTGCGAGCAAAGAGGCCTACAAACCTAACTCAGTTACACCAGCTCTGTCAGGAGGAATGAGACAAAATTCACCCAACTTATTTTTGGAAGCTTGTGGAAGGCTACCCGAAAAGTTTGACCCAAGTTACACACTGCTCCCAAATACTAATTGAGTGTACGTAAACTTATGACCCACTGGGAAAGAGATGAAAGAAATAAAGCTGAAATAAATAATTCTCTCTACTATTATTCTGACATGTCACTTTCTTAAAATAAAGTGGTGTTCCTATCTGACCTAAGACAGGGAATTTTTAATAGGATTAAATGTCAGGAATTGTGAAAAACGGAGTTTAAATGTATTTGGCTAAGGTGTAGGTAGACTTCCAACAACTGTATTATTCAAGCTCTGCTAGAGAGTCATTTTCTTGTTTTGCCCAAGATTTTCAAGCCGTTTTATGTCCTCATCTGTAACTAGGCTACTCAGGAACATTCAGTATCATCTCGGTAAGCAACTCCAGTGTATATTTGGCCTTGTGTTTTAGGTTATTGGTGTCAGAGGAAGGCCTTAAAACATTGTTGAACACCCCAGTCACAGACTGTTCTCTCTACTACCGCATGGCAAGCAGTACCAGAGTGCCAAGTTAAGGACAAGGCTTCTCAACAGTTTTTACCCCCAAGCCATAAGACTCCTGAACAGGTAATCAAATGGCTACCCGGACAATTTGCATTGTGTGCTGATTCTTCACCACCAGAGGTCACTGATAGCACAAGCTGAAATCATATGGGATTCCCCCCCTGCTCAGGATTTCACTTTCAACAAAGGGGAAAACAAAAATGTCTGCTCCCCCTTTTGTTAGCTTAGCACTTGGTGTAATGCTTAGCTTCACTTGTGTAGGAATTCCACTTCCCAGCACAAGAAAAGTTCCCTCCAACAATGGATCAGGTTTACTAAGTGACGTCTCACGTTCAACATTTCTGCGATGTGTTTCACGATGTTGACCGGAACGCGCGGAGAACAAAGAAATACACCGTTGGTCTGGAGAGATACTTAACCGCTTTGGTGAAGCTATATATAGGGCGGCAGGAAGCCTAGTGTTTAGAGCATTGGTCTTGTAACAGAGAGGTTGCAAGATCGACTGCCTGAGCTGACAAGGTAAAAATCTGACACTCTGACCGGCAGTTAACAAGGCAGTTAACCCACTGTTCCTAGGCCGTCATCGGAAGTAAAAATGTGTTCTTAACTGACTTGACTAGTTAAATAAAGGTAAAATTAATTTAAAAAATAAATAAATCTACTCAAATTTCAATCGGCTTGCCCTATGTCCTCCCTTAAAATACTACCAGCGATAGACAGAAATAACACTACGTTGTGGCCCCAGTATTCCTTTAGAATACCTAAACATCGGCCGGTTCATATGCACTAGCTCGTAGTATTCGTTAAAACCCATACAAACTGACTTCCGTCAGATATACAACACAGGAGTGGTTCTCCCCCTACCAGTATCTGGGTGAAAAGGAAAAACCACACACATTACCCTCTCAACAATTATCCTGACAAAAGCTTTTATTGGTGTAAACGCATCTTGCTACCCAATTGCTATGGAATGATTTCAAAAGTGAGGCCTAGTTTTATCTTAGATTCCTCACAGGGGGCACCAAATATGTTGTAAAGTAGTGTCATTAATGTGATGACTGCTGTTTATCGGATAATTAGCTATGTTTATAACTACATGATTAAATGAATCATGTAATCAGGTAATCATTAAATCAGTAACCTGGGGCACCATGGGAAAAGGCTGTTTAATGAGTTTCGTTTGCCAAATTTACTCAGAGAATCTCAGAATATTGATTTTACAGCCATCGCTAATTAATTAATTTCCTCTACAGTCAAATCAAATCAAATTTATTTATATAGCCCTTCGTACATCAGCTGATATCTCAAAGTGCTGTACAGAAACCCAGCCTAAAACCCCAAACAGCAAGCAATGCAGGTGTAGAAGCACGGTGGCTAGGAAAAACTCCCTAGAAAGGCCAAAACCTAGGAAGAAACCTAGAGAGGAACCAGGCTATGTGGGGTGGCCAGTCCTCTTCTGGCTGTGCCGGGTGTAGATTAAAACAGAACATGGCCAAGATGTTCAAATGTTCATAAATGACCAGCATGGTCGAATAATAATAAGGCAGAACAGTTGAAACTGGAGCAGCAGCACGGCCAGGTGGACTGGGGACAGCAAGGAGTCATCATGTCAGGTAGTCCTGGGTCATGGTCCTAGGGCTCAGGTCAGTTGAAACTGGAGCAGCAGCACGGCCAGGTGGACTGGGGAGAGCAAGGAGTCATCATGTCAGGTAGTCCTGGGGCATGGTCCTAGGGCTCAGGTCCTCTGAGAGAGAGAAAGAAAGAGAGAAGGAGAGAATTAGAGAACGCACACTTAGATTCACACAGGGCACCGATTAGGACAGGAGAAGTACTCCAGATATAACAAACTGACCCTAGCCCCCCGACACATAAACTGTCTCATCCTGAACGTCGCATAATTTGTAAATCTGCACCAACCCGGGTCTGACTAAATCATTCCGTACCACAACAAGCTAAATGATAATATAAGATACACATACACAAACATACAGTCTAGACTATTGATTAGAACTTAGTACAAGGAAACAGGTCCCTAACGGACCAACACAATATGACACATGTTACACAAGATGGGGATTTAGAAAGAGACAGAGAGAGAGAGAGTGCACGAGAGAAAAGCACACTTGGATACATTTGTAAACTATGCTTAGTTTAGCTCGAACACCTTGCCCCGAACTGCCGCTCTTATGGGTCAGAATTATAATGATGTAATTACTTGTTGAAGGTCTCCATTGCATATCTCTTCCTGGACTGAGTTCCTCTTAGGAGGTATAGCCGAAGACCTCCTCCGATGGTGGCACCTTCTTCGTTACTGGGTGTAAGTCTCTGATGTCCACATGATGTCAACTGATGATTTAAAGAGAATAACTGGCTGGTTCGTCTTGAATTCCAATTCTTAGATACAGTAATCAACCGTAGCCTAGATTGTTAATAGGTTTCTTTGTCCTCTTCCTTGTGTTGCGTTTGTGGGGTCGCGACTATCTTAGATCACAATGCAGCTGTGGTCCGTTTTAGTGTGATATGTAAATTCTTAACTCACATGTTTTATACCCCTGGGTCACAAAGGGGTGTTTCCGTCTTTATGGCAAATTCTCTGGGGCACATTCCAATCCTCCACACTGAGAGGACAAAAGATGTGTCTACTGTCTTACGATTTAAAATGGGAGTGCGGTGTCATAACCCCCCCATCAATCCCTCTATACCTGTCCCCCTCTGCGGTGGTGAGAGATCTCTCTGTAGGACTGTGATCCACAGTAACCTGAGACGCACATGCCAGTCATGGCAGGTGGCAAGTACCAAATTTGCCCTGAACTCATTGATGATGCAGAACCACTCTGTAAAATCCCTGGCCCAGGAGTACCCAGACAGGGATTCTTACACATGCCGTCACCCGTACAACTCAACTCTTTTATGGTCTGAGGTACAAAATCAGGGCTCCAATCAAAATGAGCGTAATATTTGGTATTTTATTAGGATCCCCATTAGCTGTTGGAAAAGCAGCAGCTACTCTTCCTGGGGTCCACACAAAACATGAAATAATACAGAGGACAGAACTATGTAAAACATTATCAAAATGACACAGCCTACATATCAATGCATACACACAAACTATCTAAGTCAGGGCTGCCCAACCCTCTTCCTGGAGATCTACCGTTCTGTGGGTTTTCAGTCCAACCCTAATTTAACACACTTGATTCTACTAATTAGCTGCTCAACAAGACCTTAACAAGCTGAATCAGAACTGCAAAATTAAGGTTGGACTGAACCTACAGGACAGTAGTTCTGTCACGTTCTGACCTTAGTTCCTTTGTTATGTCTTTGTTTTAGTATGGTCAGGGCGTGAGTTGGGTGGGTTGTCTATGTTCGTTTTTCTATAATTTGGGATTTCAGCTGTCAATCGTTGTCCCTGATTGAGAATCATACTTAGGTAGCCTGGTTTCACTTTTGAGTTTGGGGTGTTTGTCTTCCGTGTCAGTGCTTGTTGCCACACGGGACTGTTTCATTGATTCACGTTTATTGTTTTGTTCCAATGTTCTGTTGTGTTTTGAATAAACATTATGGACACTTACCATTGCGCATTGGTCCTCCGATCCTTCTCGCTACTCCTCAGAAGAGGAGGATGAGATCCGTTATAAGATTTCCAGGAAGAGGGTTGGGCAGCCCTGATCTAGGTCAAAGAGTGGTGAGGCATTGTGCTGTGAGGTGTTGCTTTATCTGTTTTTTGAAACCAGGTTTGTGGATTATTTGAGCAATATGAGATGGAATGTAGTTCCATGCAATAATGGCTCTATGTAATACTGTACGCTTTCTTGAATTTGTTCTGGATCTGTGGACTGAAAAGACCCCTGGTGGGATAAGTGTGTGTGTCAGCTCTGTGTGTAATTTGACTATGCAAACAATTTGGACTGTTTATGAAAATAAGTGATGCAGTCAGTCTCTCCTAAACTCTTAGCCAAGAGACACTGGTATGTATAGTATTTATATCAGCCCTCTTACAATCCTCTTTGGAGGGCTTTTCAGCCCATCTCTTCCAAATCCCCAAACCAAAGCCAGGAGCTGCCCCCAAACATGTCCCCTCTGAAGTTACTGTTCAACGGCCTGAAGATTTGCCAAAGCAGTAATAAGACTGCTGCTACATTTTCAGTACCATTTGGGAGATTTTTCAGCTGCAAGTCAGTCAATTTGCAGAGGGACAAAAGCGCTGTACCCCACAGTTCAGCCAGCACCTCGCTGCTATTAGCAATGGGTGCCAGGTTCTGTATTGTACTCAATCAGTTGGGTTCTCAGGGTCACAGTTGTTGTCAATCCAATTGCCACCTCCATCGGTGAGCATGATGGATACAAATTGTGGCAGTGATGAGTGAAAGAGCTGGACCATGGATGATGCCTGAGAATCTAACATAATTTAATCCAGCATCATCTAAGATGCCAAATGATTCTGAATCATCTACAGTGTCAGTGGGCGAAGCCTTTGTATTCCTCATTGCACTTGTAATTGTTTTGGTAATCACTATGGCAACAGCCTCCAGGAACAAAAAGCTTAGAGTGGATGGAGAGCTTGACAATGTCTAACATGCTGGTTATAACCAAAAAGTCTCTAGGTTGTGTCACACTTTAAATCAGAATTATAGCTTTGTGATTAGTAGGCGTTTCTAATTTCTTAATGTAATCACCTGTATGAATTTGAAGGCAGCTTTATTAACAGATGTGATATTTGCACTGCTATTTTTCTTAAATTGAATTCCACAATATTCTGTGACATGCACACATACAAAAGCATATAAAAAACATCCACAACTTTTAACACTAACACATCATTAGCTCTTATTTATACAGTAGAGATAGTGTCAGCATATTGTACATTTCAGCACCATGACTCCAGCAGAGCTGAGATGCATATGCACCAGTCAACCTGATCACAACCCCTAGACTACAGTGCGGAACTGTACAGTGGTGTTCTTCATCTTCTTCTTAAAGTCTTCATCAAACTGTTCACTCTGGGCCACAGTGAAATGGTTCTTCCAGTCACCAACCTTTCCTTGTGTGTGACAGAGGGTGTGAGCAGAGAAATTTGTTGAGGCAGAGAGAAAGACTGACAGAGAGAGAAAGGCGTATGGGGAGAAATAGAGGTCTACCTTTTCGCATGAATGGAGAGATCTTGATATCCATGATTGGGATGGTGGAATAGTTGGCCATGCTGTTCTTCTTCATAGTATCAAACTGCACTCCGCCTCTCACCCTCTCCTTCTCCTCTGCTGAAGGAGACAAACCTAGGAAGGAGCACAGCCTGTCCAGCTCTCTCCTCGTATCCTGCAGGAAAACACACTGGACACTGTACTCTTGCCTCACTGAAAGCTAATGCTCGAGATTATCAATATAACACTGATATACACACTGCCTTTATGTACGTTAATGAGCTACATAATCTGCAAAGAGGTCAGAACCTTTATGGCACAGGAGGTAGTTCTACTCACCTCAACCATATCCTCATAGAAAACGTAGTGGAGTTTTGAGTGAGTCTGTTTCCTCTCCCACCAGCCAGTTACATGGTCGTACCAGGAACCAAACACCACTGAGGGAAAAAGCCATGTGGACATGAGAGGATGTTAGTGAGATATACATAGTCAGAAAAGAATCACAGCATCAGTACTCTTCCTCTTACTCATTATAATGTATTTGTTCACTTACTCATTCATTCACTAGTTCATTCTCTCCTTCACTCACTCTTTCCATCCATGAATCTCTGTAAGTAGTTGTTCCAGTCTCCTGGCTCTGGATGGGCCTGGTTCATACGGTCAAAGTGGAAATAAGACACTGCATTGTCCTTGGCATTACGGGCCACATACACTATCTGCAGAGAGAGAAATCATTGCAGTTACAACATGAATTGATGTAAGTGTATATTTAAAACAAACAGAAGGAAATGGAAAAGCGAAAAATTAGGACAATAAAACTTTTTACAAAGACTGTTTCTCTAAAGAGTATTCACAGTCCACAAGGAGTCCCAAGCTGGTTCTGGAAATGTTTGAGATCGTTAGTGTACTGTGTAATGCTATGCTGCCCTCCATTGGGTCATTAATTAAGTCCACTTACTGGTCAAAAAGCAGCACAGGAGGTTTGAGGATGCATAAATGTTAACCATATGCTACACCAGCAGACATGAGCAGAGTCAGATTCACAGACTACACAGACAACAAGCAGAGAGTTACATATAATGTACCCTACAGTTCTGCTCCCAGAAGGACTTGGGCACCAACTGGACTGGGAGGTGAGTCTTGATGAGGCGAGGAGAGGTGGATAACTTGTCTGCCAGCTCTGTTCCTGTGTGTACAGAGGGGTGAGGATCTGGTTCTGTAATTTTTTGGGAGGTAAGAATGACTTTACAGTAAAACTGCTTATTGTCATGTAGCTGGAATATGTGATTGGCACAACTTCTCACAGTATACGATTTCAAGCCATGAAAATGAGCCTTCAACTTTGTGACAGTAAAAAGCCTGTTGATAAGGACTTTGGTATAGTGCATGGTGTTTTCCAGATTCTGTATTCAAGTATGTCAAAGATTTGATCTACACAGACTCGGATGTGTCTTGTAAGTGCAGTCATTATCATCTGATCAGTTAGTTATTTGGAGTACACAGTGCCCTTCACACTTTATTGATGTATAATCAAGATACAGGCCTCACAGTGTGTAGAGTTATATCAGGGTTGTATTCTAACCTGGAGGGATAATATGGAAGTCACTCTCCAGGAAAGGCACCCTCTCATAGATAGGCAGTGAAGTCTGACGCTCAGGGGCTGTCTGACCAAAATACAGCAGGTCTAGAATGTAGGACACCCATGTGGTACCTGGGAGAGAGAAAGAGGGGGAGAGAAGATGGAGAAATGGGGAGAGAGAATAAGGGAGAGAGAGGCATGTCAAAGAGCTGCGTCTCTGGTCATCCATTTATCCCTACAAAATGTCGGCAACACACAAAACACAGACCTGCTTTGGGGTAAGTGGCGATGAGGATATCATCTGGCCTGGCCTGGAAGTTTCGTATGTTCTCCCAGTTGTCAGTGAAATGGTGGATCATGGAGACTCCATGGAAGTCAAAGAGTTTTGGTCGAGGTGGCAGCTCCATCTGTTACAACAACACAGTCCACCTCTGATCAGAGAGATATCAGGGAGAGTTACAATAATCAACTATTCACTAATATTCTTGCTTCATTCAAGCATATTCTCCAGGTGACAAGAGATCCCATTTTCAACATATAATTCCTTGCCAGTTCCCTTGTCAAAAGACAAAGTACAGAAAATGATAGACTGCATACAGTCATGATGACTTTGTAAAGTACAACTAGCTGACTATGACCATAAGGTTCTATCTGCATTTGTTAAAATTAAGTTGTTGCCATAGCTTTGTTTTGTTCAATGTTCTCTACCAAGATATTGCTCTAAATACGCCAATTCATGTTGTTCTGTTCAAAAGAGTACTAGATAAAAATAGCTGACTGTACCGACAGACGAGAAACAGGTACAGGGTGTGGCTTTAATAAATAGACATGAATAAAACAAACATCTGGCCAGGAGAAACATAACATCAATGCTGACTCAGGAAAGAATCTGAGGAAGTGACAGATATAGGGGAGGTAAATGAGGTGATGGAGTCCAGGTGAGTCCCATAATAAAGCTCACGTAATGATGGTGGTAGGTGTGCATAGTCAGGAGTGAACTGGTGACCTCTAGCACCGGAGAGGTGGATCAGGAGCAGACTTGACGCTGACACTATTTGGAACTTTAAAGCCAATTATTTCAGAATCATCCTTTTGCAGATAGAACCTCATAGTCCCAAGTTCTCACATTCTCAAACATAATGTTCCTGACATGTGGTCAGTAAAAATAGGTTTAAAACAGGCAATTTTATCCTGTCTCTGCAAAAGTAAGAAGCTGGATATATTACATTAAGGGGAAAAGGCCTGGAGGTTTCCTGGCATAGCATATTGTCTTTACAGGTAGATCTATTTTGGGTAAAGAATTTATCTGCACACACGTCAAAACGAGCACAAGCGCTATGGGTTCTATTTAGACTTGGGAAATTAGGCATTTCTTACACAAACTTTTCCTACACATTTCTCAGTAGTTGGTATTCAGACTTACCTTACGCAGGTGCGTAACGGGCTTTGCAGGCCTGGTTACTTTGTGCGCGCTGAATAAACTTCTGTATGTAATGGAATGGAATGATGCAAAATATAAGGAAACTAACACTAAAGTGACAGCTATAAATGTAGGCTTATGGGGGTGTAACGGACTTTGGCTACCGATTAGTGGCTAATATTTAACATGATACAAATTGCTCACAATACAGTGAAAGGTCCTGGCATATGATGAAAACATTTTAGAAATCAAAAATCAACTCGGTAGGGTTGGCAATATACTATCATTTGTGTATGGCTACAGAAGCCTATAGGTTGAGTCTCCAAATGTCATCCTTGCAAGTTAATAAAGCCAGCATTTCATCAACTTCACTGTGGAAAAGGGGATGTGTTGATATGCTTCAGTTTGCTGCCATAAAACTAGTTTCACGTTTGTCTCCAGCAATCATATGGTAAAATAGATTTAAAACATTTCTTATTTATAATCTCCTTTCCCAAACGGCTTACCCATTTACCTAGCTCTTATCAGTAGCTCATACAAATTTGTAAATGACAGTGCATGGGGAATGGTGTTATTTCTATCGGGAAAAAGGGAAAGCAGATGTTGTTCTACTTATTAATCGTTTCATCGCGTAAAGGTGGTGGAATTATGAGGGAATTAAGTCAAGGTCAGAATACGGGTTGTGTGTAGACAAACCTCAGCCACACCTTAATTTCTTTGATCTCCACCGCAAACAAAATAGCGGGAGTTACAGTCTTGTCTCATCGCTGCAACTCCCGTACGGGTACGGACTCCTGAGAGGCGAAGGTCGAGAGCCGTACGTCCTCGGAAACACAACTCTCGTGCTTAAATTCAAGGTCAGAATGCACGTAGAGCGAAAAGTCGATAAAAAGGGAATTAGGTTCCATTTACAGGCGCTTAACTTAATTCCCTTCATTCAGATTTAGGCATGTAAAACTTTTGTCAGTCTCATTGAATAGTTGGAATAGGTCAGGCAACAATCTCTTCGATTCTATCGAATAGTAAAATGCACATTTGAATACATTTCATAATATTTGCATTGGTGTCAGTAAAAACTTTGAATAACAAACAACTTTCTGCTTTATAACAACTTCCTTTTGAACCTTAATGAACTTAATGATCACCACAAGCACATTTATTCATGTTAAATTACAGAACCATCATGCACAAATAAACAATAGAAATCAATCTGCAGTAAGACAAACCAATTTGTGAGCAGAGAAAATAAAAAATGTCAGTCACATTACACTCAAAATGTTGAAAGATGTAAATAAAATCATAAGATATATCAGCTACTGGCACAGAACATTTGACAAAAAAAAAAGCTAGAGACTCACATTTTCCATGTTGAATGGAATTCAGTAGTGTCCTGTTTGGCCAGTCTTCTCAGTCTCTTCTTGTCTCTGTCCAAGCGTTCCTTCTCTTTCTCCTTCCCCTGTTCCTTTCTCTTCCCTCACTAAAGAAATGTTTTTTCTCTCCTGCTTTGGTTTAGATTTTCCAACCCAGCTTCACATTCCTATCCTACCTCCTCTTCTTGTTACATAAGTTCAGAACTCTCCCTCTATCTCTCTCTCTCTGGTTACTACAATCACAATGACATCACAGATGTATTGTGTCAAGCCACCCCCTCCATATCCTTTTATTCCCATGTTAGTGACCATCCTCCTTCTGCTTCACATGCACACATATACTTGCTCTAATACTTCTTTCTTCGAATGGGTTCTAATTCTTCTTTCCAGTGTGTGGGTTGGATTTTATTTTGTGAACACATGTATGTGTGTATTAGCACTCTCACGATTTATATCATGAAAGGGGTAAAGCAACTCACTTCAATAAACCCACATGACCCTGAAAACTGGTTTTCACATGAGGGTTTCTGCTCTTTCAAAGCTCCCTAGAAACAGAGCAATATGTTGTCAAAGACACTGAAGAATTAGCCATCCTCTCAGTCCTTGATTTATTCCATGCCGGCTCTGATTGGTCAGCATGCCTACCACTTTGAAGAGGCAAAATATTTTTTTATTTTGAAACAAACAAGAAATAAGACAAAAAAACAGAAAACTTGAGTGTGCTTAACTATTCACCCAACATTTTGCTGCAATTGCAGCTGCAAGTCTCTTGGGGTATGTCTCTATAAGCTTGGCACATCTAGCCACTGGGATTTTTGTCCATTCTTCAAGGCAAAACTGCTCCAGCTCTTTCAAGTTCGCTGGGTTCTGCTGCTGTACAGCAATCTTTAAGTCATACCACAGATTCTCAATTGGATTGAGGTTTGGCCTTTACTAGGCCATTCCAAGACATTTAAATGTCTTAAACCACTCGAGTGTTGCTTTAGCTGTATGCTTAGGGTTATTGTCTTGCTGGAAGGTGAACCTCCGTCCTAGTCTCAAATCTCTGGAAGACTGAAACAGTTTTCCCTGAAGAATTTCCCTGTATTTAGCACCACCCATAATTCCTTCAATTCTGACCAGTTTGCTAGTTAGTCCCTGCCGATGAAAAACATCCCCACAGCATGATGCTGCCACCACCGTCCTTCACTGTGGGGATGTTGTTCTCGGGTGATGATGGGTGTTGGGTTTGCGCCCGACATAGCATTTTCCTGACCAGAGACCTTCTTCCACATGTTTGGGGAGTCTCCCACATGCCTTTTGGTGAACACCAAACGTGTTTGCTTATTTTTGTTCTTAAGCAATGGCTGTTTTCTGGACATTCTTCCGTAAAGCCCAGCTCTGTGGAGTGTACGGCTTAAAGTGGTCCTATGGACAGATACTCCAATCTCCACTGTGGAGCTTTGCAGCTCCTTCAGGGTTATCTTTGGTCTCTTTGTTGCCTCTCTGATTAATGCCCTCCTTGCCTGGTCTGTGACTTTTGGTGGGCGGCCCTCTCTTGGCAGGTTTGTTGTGGTGCCATATTCTTTCTATTTTTTAATAATGATTTAATGGTTCTCCGTGGGATGCTCTAAGTTTAGGATATTTTTTGTAACCCAGCCCTGATCTGTACTTCTCCACAACTTTGTTCCTGACCTGTTTATAGATCTCCTTGGTCTTCATGGTGCTGCTTGCTTGGTGGTTCCCTTGCTTAGTGGTGTTGCAGAATCTGGGACCTTTCAGAACAGGTTATCTTTGAGATCATTGTTGTTTTTTAAAATTTTCTGAAACAAGTAATTATTTTCATTTCAGATCACCAATTTGAACTATTTTGTTTATATCCATTACATGAAATCCAAATAAAATTATTTTAAATTACAGGTTGTAGTGCAACAAAATAGGACAATCGCCAATCGAGTCCCTCAGTCTCTTCCTCTTGGCTATTCAGCCCACAGTGATATGGCGCCTCCTCGCCAACACAACCATAGCTTGGCTTTTCCTTTTGGCCTTTCGGCCCACAAGTCCCCACAGGAGGGTGCAGATGCTCCCCGCGCACTTGACGTGGCACGTCTTAGCAAAATCGTCAAAAGCTTCCGCATCTTTGACCCCGTCCCAGGTAAGCTAAACAACACAGAGACATTCTTAGCAGACATTGAGGACGCCTTGGATTGTTACCCAAATGCTACGAATGCCGACAGGCTCTATCTGTTGAAGCGATTGTTGGGTGGATTGTTAGGAATTTTATGAATAATGACTAAACAATATCTACATTTAAATATAACTATAACTAATTGAACTCTACTCTGTTTTATTATCTCTGATTAATAATGTTAATTCATAAGGAAGGGATTATGTAGCATGAAACAGGAGGTAATTAAACATAATAAACACCATTCCAACTAGGTTGGGGAGGAATGGGTTGTGGGTTTTTAAGTAAGCAAAAAGGATCGTTGAACCAACTCAACTTAGCTCTGGGGTGTTTAGATAAGGCAGCGAGTGCCTCCCTACGTTTTCCATTATCTGGAGCTGTCTTCTGAATAGTGATAGATGAAGGTGAGACTTCAGAAGTTAATCTTGATATAGTGCGTGTCTGGAGTGAGCGAGCTAGGGGGTTGGAATAAACTTTTGAACCTGTTTTGTCTTGGACGATAGGAGGAAGGATACGTTATAACCTATGACGTCATATTTTGTATATAAACTGTTGTTTGTGGTTCCATGGCAGCGAGCTCCGAGAATAAATACTTGTCACGAGTCCAACTGAGGGTGGCTTCCCTTCCCGGTCGGGTGGTGCTCGGCGGTCGTCGTCACCGGCCTATTAGCTGCCACTGATTGTCTTTCCTCCCCCTCCTTGTATTGGTAGCACCTGTTTGTGATGATTAGTTGGGCTTCTTTAGACAGCCTGCCCGCCTGTTTGTTGTGCGGGATTATTCATTGTAACCTTCGGCTCTGTAGTAGAGGTACGTGTTAGTGCCTGGTCGTGCATTTTTCCGTTGTACATTTTTCATTCCCCGTGTTTGGGGCCGTTACTATTGTGGTACAATTAAAGAGCACAGCATTGCACTCTCTGTCTCCTGCGTTTGACTCCACACCCACGACACCCAGAGCATTACAATACTATTATCTAATTTTGATAAGACTGGTCGCTGTCTATTTTATGCAAAAATAATCTTACAAATTCTTATAAATAGACTGAGTGATTTAATTAATGTACACATATAGGAATTATGAAATTCCTGTGACAACGTCCAACAGACACATGACAAGGTTCATCCATCTACAAGAGAAACACGTGCAAAACGACTAGCCTAAACTTGCAACGATTGTGAAAATAGAATTCAGTGGTTCTGCGACTCGCAAACACGAGAGCTCGTTGGCTAACAATATCAAACAAGCTCGAAATGAACACCCACAAGCCTACTATCATAGGCTTTGTTCAGATCACTTTGGCATGCTCACTGAAACAGGAATGGAAGAGCTATTACCATTCAAACAACTGTTTCTGTCAAACATGTCTCCCAACTTCATTAACTACTTGGGCCCTACTGCTCACGTTGGTTTGCCGATCTCGACAGTCCAAGAGCTTGCGAGCACAGCTTTTGAAGCATCAAAAGCAAGCTGGGCTAAGAGCCCAGACAGCTCGGTTTTCGAGCTTGGTGCTGTACCCTCCAATTGGAAGGTGCGGCATCAGGGACAGGTGCGGTAAAAGATGACGCACAAAAGTGGTGGCTACCAAGTAACCACCACACCGATAACCACCGCAGTAAAGATAGCTAGAAGGTCCCGTAGAGATCAACCTGGCCGCTACGTCCCTGCACCTGACCCTCACAAAGGGTCAGGAGACAAGGGTAACAAGTGTAACAAGAGCCACAAAGTGTTCAGCAATGATCTAAACGTTAACCCGAAACAATATAGAAGGTCTGATAAGAGATGTACTGCAGCGGAATACAGTTGAGAAAGAGGACATGGATAAGTCATTGTGACTAGGTGTACAATTGCCGGAGTCCGCTGAAATTCACACCATTGTGTCAACATTCCCATTACCCTCGCCCACACTCAAATCACTGTCCAGGGACCGCTCGTTCTAGACACATGCCTGCAGGTTTTTTCTACACACTTTGATACAGATGTGGAGACGCACAAGGTAAGCAGCTTTGCAACAGATGATTCCTCTCCCATTCCGATAGAGGACCCACTTGGTCATGAAGGTGGGTTACCTGTCTTGAAAATCAACACAGATAACAAACCGCTCCATTCTTCCAATCCACTCCACTTTGTTGGGGATATGACGAGAAAAACCAACTCAAACAAGCCATACCTTATGATGTGTTGCCTGAGTGTTGTGCGTTTTGGACGTCTGCCTAAGTTACTGCCTAGATCCACTAGCCGGCACAACCGGACAACTGGCCGGAATGCAGAGCCACAGCCAGACCTCCCATGTCCATTCTGGTGGTGGTCTGCAGCTTGCTGAAATCCTACCAGGGTAAAGCACCAGGGGGGGACTGCTACGATGGTCCACAAACCAGGACATCCGATGGTCATTCTTATGGTGGGTTGCAAAATGTAGAATCCTTCCAAGTTCAACCCACCAGAGGGGGACTGTCATGACTAACCTGTTCAGGTCAGGTTTCCATGGATCACAGTCCTACAGAGACATCTCTCACCCCTGCAGAGGGGGAGAGGTATAGAGGGATTGATGGGGGGATTTATGACACCTCACGCCCATTGTAAATCTTAAGGCAGAAAACAAATCCTTTGTCCTCTCAGTGTGGAGGATTGGAATGTATGGTGGGCCTATGGAGAATCTACCTGCAACATGCAAAAAACTGACTTTGGGACATTATATTTCATCAGCCAAATGGTGGTAGCAATGATAGATGGAATCTGAAAAAGTATGTCGTTTTTGTTATGTTATTAAAAGTTAAATGACGGAATTAAAACAAAAACATTGTAACTTGAAGAGTTTTCATAATATGTACATAAAATCAAATTAAAGTTTATTTGTCACATGAGCTGAATACAACATTGAAATGCTTACTTACATTCTCCAACCAATAGTGCAAAAAAGGTATTATGTGAAAAATAGGTAAGTAAAGAAATGAAACAACAGTAAAAAGACAGGCTATATACAGTAACGAGGCTACATACAGACACCGGTTAGTCAGGCTAATTGAGGTAGTATGTACATGGAGATATGGTTAAAGTGACTATGCATATTTGATGAACAGAGAGTAGCAGTAGCGTAAAAGAGGGGGTGGTGGGTGGCGGGACACAATGCAGATAGCGCGGTTAGGCAATGTGCGGGAGCACTGGTTGGTCGGCCCAATTAAGGTAGTATGTACATGAATGTATAGTTAAAATGTGACTATGAATATATGACAAACAGAGAGTAGCAGCAGCGTAAAAAGAGGGGTTGGGGAGGCACACAATGCAAATACTCTGGGTAGCCATTTGATTATCTGTTAAGGAGTCTTATGGCTTGGAGGTACTGTTGAGAAGCCTTTTTGTCCTAGACATGGCACTCCGGTACGGCTTGCCATGCTGTAGTAGAGAGAACAGTCTATGACTGGGGTGGCTAGGGTCTTTGACAATTTTTAGGACCTTCCTCTGACACCGCCAGTCTTCACGACTGTCATGGTGTGTTTGGACCATTCTAGTTTGTTGTTGATGTGGACACCAAGGAACCTGCTTCACTACAGCCCCGTCGATGAGAATGGGGGCGTGCTCGGTCCTCCTTTTCCTGTAGTCCACAATCATCTCATTAGTCTAGGTTGCGTTGAGGGATAGGTTGTTATTCTGGCACCACCCGGGCAATGGTCTCTGACTTCCTCCCTATAGGCTGTCTCGTCATTGTCGGTGATCAGGCCTACCACTGTTGTGTCGTCTGCAAACTTAATAGTGGTGTTGGAGTCGTGCTTAACCATGCAGTCGTGGGTGAACAGGGAGTACAGGAGGGGACTGAGCATGCACTCCTGGGGAGCTACAGTGTTGAGCATCAGTGTAGCAGATGTGTTGCTATCTACCCTCAACACCTGGAGGCGGCCCGTCAGGAAGTCCAGGATCTAGTTGCAGAGGGAGATGTTTAGTCCCAGGATTCTTAGCTTAGTGATTAGCTTTGAGGGTACTACAGTGTTGAACGCTGAGCTGTAGTCAATGAATAGCATTCTCACATAAGTGTTCCTTTTGTCCAGGTGGGAAAGGGCGGTGTGGAGTGCAATAGAGATTGCATCATCTGTGGATCTATTTGGGCGGTATGCAAATTGGAATGGGTCTATGGTTTTGGGATAATGGTGTTGATGTGAGCTTTACCAACCTTTCAAAGCACAGACATGGGTGCTACAGGTCTGTAGTCATTTAGGCAGGTTGCCTTTGTGTTCTTGGGCACAGGGACTATGGTGGTCTGCTTGAAACATGTTGGTATTACAGACTTAACCAGAGACATGTTGAAAATGTCAGTGAAGTCACCTGCCAGTTCGTCAGCACATGCCCGGAGCACACGTCCTGGTAATCCGTCTGGCCCCACAGCCTTGTGTATATTGACCTGTTTAACTTATTGGTGACAGGGGGCAGTATTTTCCCATCCAAATTCAACTGCCTGCTACTCATCCCCAGAAGATAAGATATGCATATTATTAGTATATTTGGATAGATAACACTCTGACGTTTCTAAAACTGTTTGAATCATGTCTGTGACTATAACAAAATGTATGTATCAGGCAAAACCCAGAGGAAAAGACATTCAGATTTTTATTTGAGGTCACTCTCTTTTCAATGGTATTTCATTGGGATTCCAGATTTCTGAGGGACCTTCTTGCAGTTCCTACCGCTTCCACTGGATGTCACCGGTCTTTAGAAATTGGTTGAGGTTTTTCCTTTGTGTAATGAAGAAGTAGCCCTGTTCAAAACGGGTGTCACTTCAAGTGTACTGTTTGTTAGAGGCGCGTGACCAGAAAGGTAGCGTCAGTTTGTTTTCTTCCTGTATTGAACACAGATCATCCTGTCTTCAATTGTATTGATTATTTACTTTAAAAAATACCTAAAGTTGTATTATAAAAGTAGTTTGAAATGTTTTGGCAAAGTTTTACAGGTAACTTTTGAGATATTTTGTAGTCACGTTGCGCAAGTTGGAACCAGTGTTTTTCTGGATTAAACACGCCAAATAAATAGACATTTTGGATATATATCGACGGAATTTATCGAACAAAGGGACATTTGTGATGTTTATGGGACATATTGGAGTGCCAACAGAAGAAGCTCGTCAAAGGCAAGGCATGATTTATATTTTTATTTCTGCGTTTTGTGTTGCGCCTGCAGGGTTGAAATATGCTTCTCTCTCTTTGTTTCCTGAGGTGCCATCCTCAGATAATTGCATCGTTTGCTTTCGCCGAAAATCCTTTTTGAAATCTGACATGTTGGCTGGATTCACAACACGTGTAGCTTTAAATTGGTATCTTACATGTGTGATTTCATGAAAGTTAGATTTTTATAGTAATTTATTTGAATTTGGCGCTCTGCATTTACACTGGCTTTTGGCCAGGTGGGACGCTAGCTTCCCACATATCCCAGAGAGGTTCAAGTTCTTACTCACGTTGGCTAAGGAGAGCGTGATCACACAGTCGTCCCGGAACAGCTGATGCTCTCATGCATGCCTCAGTGTTGCTTGCCTCAAGCATAGAAGTGATTTAGCGCGTCTGGTAGACTCGTGTCACTGGGCAGCTCGCAGCTGTGCTTCCCTTTGTAGTCTGTAATAGTTTGCAAGCCCTGCCACATAAGACGAGTGTCGGAGCCGGTGTAGTATGATTCAATCTTAGCCCTGTTTTGACGCTTTGCTTGTTTGATGGTTCGTCGCAGGGCATAGCAGGATTTCTTGTAAGCTTCCAGGTTAGAGTCCCGCACCTTGAAAGCGGCAGCTCTACCCTTTAGTTCAGTGCGAATGTTGCCTGTAATCCATGGCTTCTGGTTGGGGTATGTACGTACAGTCACTGTGGGGATGACGTCCTCGATGCACTTATTGATAAAGCCAGTGACTGATGTGGTGTACTCCTCAATGCCAAACTAATTTAAGTTTCCCTGCATTAAAGTCTCCGGCCACTAGGAGTGCCGCCTCTGGGTGAGTGGTTTCCTGTTTGCTTATTTCCTTATACAGCTGACTGAGTGCGGTCTTAGTGCCAGCCTCTGTCTGTGGTGGTAAATTAACAGCCACAAACAGTATAGCTGAAAACTCTAGGTAAGTAGTGTGGCCTGCAATTTATCACAATATACTCTACTTCAGGCGAGCAAAATCTAGAGACTTCCTTAGATTTTGTGCACCAGCTGTTAGTTACAAATATGCACAGACCCCCCCCCCCCCCCCCGTCTTACCACCGTGTGCTGTTCAATCTTGCCTGTGCAGTGTATATCCCGCTAGCTGAATATTCATGTCGTCATTCAGCCACGATTCCGTGAAACATAGGATATTACAGTTTTTGATGTCCCGTTGGTAGGATATTCGTGATCGTACCTCGTCCACTCGCCTTTTCCGTGTCCTGACCAGGCATCCGGCTCTTTGTCCTCCTTGGCCCTGTTTGGGTGTTTGGAGAATGTCCTGTGCGTCTTGCTTGTTGAAAAAAAATATTTGTCTAAACCGAGGTGAGTGATCGCTGTCCTGATATCCAGAAGCTCTTTTTTGCCGTATAATACGTTTGCAGAAACATTATGTACAAAATAAGTTACAAATAAAGTGAAAAATACACATAATAGCACAATTGGTTGGGCGCCCGTAAAACTGCAGCCATAAATTCATTAAAAATCCTACAATGTGATTTTCTGGATTTTTTTTCTCATTTTGTCTCTCATAGTTGAAGTGTACCTATGATGAAAATTAGAGGCCTCTCTCATCTTTTTAAGTGGGAGAACTGGCACAATTGGTGGCTGACTAAATACTTTTTGGCCCCACTGTATATACAGAGAAAAGAGCCCGAGAATTGAACCCTGTGGCACCCCTATAGAGACTGGCAGTGGACCGGACAACATGCCCTCCGATTTGACACACTGAACTCTGTCTGCAAAGTAGTTGGAGAACCAGGCAAGGCAGTCATTAAAAAAACCGAGGCTACTGAGTCTGCCAATAAGAATGTGGTGATTGACAGAGTTGAAAATTGTGTCGTGGAAAATTGCAAGATTATGTTATAATGCTTGTATTGCATTATAATGGTTGTTTTATTTGACAGAATAGAGCATTCTGTTAACTATTGTGTGTGTGTTCCACTGAGTATGGGCCTCTATGAGATAGCATTGACAGAGGAGATTTACGATGTCTTTAGGTGATAAAACCTAAAGAGCATTCCAGATAACATGAAGTAATGGTTCTGTGCTCTGAAGTACCAGGAATGAGATTAGAACCTCGTCTTAGGGACCAAACTGAACGATAATTTATAGCGAATGTTACATGGCTAAGGGATACTCCTTTCTCAATTATAAAGTCCCTTTGTGAACTGTTCCTAAGATCTGTGGTTCGTCATGTAAGTTGAGAGGGGTGCATCTTGGCTATAAAAGATCTTTGTACTTTTCTGTTGGTACTTTCAATGGTTCATTAGATATGGTGCATCATTGAAAGTCAAATTGCTATTGCAAAGCTCTTGTTATTACTAAAGATGTAGTTTAAGTATAACTCTGACTGGTGTGTGAAGTGTGTAACTCTCCTCATTTGGTATAGCAGAAATAAGACACCACACCAGCCATGTGGTCAAGTTCTGCCAAGAAATACCTAGTTAACCATATAAAAAAAACGAGAAAGCTGTAAATCCATTGAATTTAGCTTTGTCACAATTCTTTATTTTTATTTTTACAAATGAGTTCAGAAAAAAGTCCTCTTTCACCAGAGTGGCACCTAAATCACCACTTGTTATCACATGGGTGCAATAGTCTAGGACCAGCTTCTCTGACAAATAGTTTTCTAACTCAAGCTGATTGTTTTCCAGTGCATTTGCAATTTTCTGTGCCTGGCGAGCAAAACCAGAGTCAAGAGGGAAGTCAGTCCTCACAGATGATTATGTACCTAGGGACAACAACAAAAGACCGAAATGTAATTTTGTTAATATATTTTTGCATAACGCTTGTGCCACTTGTTAAATCTTACTTCACAATAAGCCTTCTTTACACTTGCTACATGCATTGTAATTATTATCAAAACAATGTATCAACCAATATACCTAGCATTCAGGTGATAAAGTTGTATTCATCTTTTTCCAAGGTTAGTGCAAATTCCCTTAATACAAATTTTGGTGCAGTTGTTTTCAACCTGGTTAAGCTTAATGTGTTGGTTGTCAATGGATACTTGCCGTTGAGTGCAGATAGGTATGAGACATAACCATTTATCTTATGCCAGACCCCACACACACACACACACACACACACACACACACACACACACACACACACACACACACACACACACACACACACACACACACGTTGTTCATTATGCCTGTGAGAACCTTAACACATACCTTAGATTTACTCTGGATCTCCTCAACTACTGTATGAACATTTACCTGTGACATCTGACCTCCTCACCAAACCTCCTTACCAAGTAACATTACAGAGTATATTTTTGTATTGATTGTGGTCGTCTAACAAGCAACTGGGTGATCAAAGGTTGGTGCAGTAGGTGAAAGATGTGTACACGCCTCACACATTGCACGGGCACACACTCTGCAGCCTAGTCTTTGGTCAGGTAAGAGTTAGACACACCCACACTGTTGAAAAGGGATTTAGACAGTGTGTTGAAGACTGTGCAAGTTTGAGGTCAAAGAAAAGACAAAGACACTATCTACCCCAGGACACTGCCCACTCAGTAGCCTATCAGGTGAGTAAGTGTATGTGTGTGCTTTGATGGAAGGTGGGTGATTGAGTATGTTTGGGGTCCAGTCAGGTGTGTAAAGGCATCCGCATACATAGGTTGGGTTTGTTCCTAGCAGAACTTGGCAAGGTGAAGCAAACGCCATTCACATGAAAAACAAGAAAAACGTGGCATATTTACCGTTTGTATCTCTTGAGGCGGCTTGTCAACAACATAGCCAGTGCATTTCCTCAAAATAGTGAGAATTGATCTAAGCTCATTCAAGAAATCTGTAATTAATTTGGAAGTTTTTGCCGAGGAGGTCTTAGTTGAGTAATCTAACTAAGAGATTTGGTGCAGTATTTCTCAAGTGAAAATTTGCATGAAAACTAGTCTTCTGACATTGAATGACAACAAGCACTTAATAGAAAAATCCCAACTGTTGACCAATCACAGAAAAACATCTAACCTCAAGAAAAAATGTTTGCTTGAATAGCCGGGAAAAAAACCTGACAGTACGGGGTTGAACACCAAATCGTACAAAAATGTCACAAAATGTTGTCATAATATATGCGTGGACTGTTTCGACTGGGAAGCATATGGTAAACTTTAAGTAGTTTGTTTGCTCAATCCTGTGTCCAGCAGCCATTGCAATGGTCAGCTGCCACCCAGTGGTGTATTTCTGGTAGTGTCAGTGCCCCCTGGTGATTTAGTATTGACATGAAAAACTGTGAGGGAGAGCAGAAAAGTCCCTCAACTCTGGAGTAGATCCAGAACAAACCCGACCCTGAAAAGCAAAAGAATGAAGAGAGAATGGGGGAGGAGACAGGAAAGGAGGAGCACAGAGAATAAAAGAGGAGTCATTTTGTAAGCAGTGCATTCACCCTGAGGTAACTTACTCAGAGAGAACAGGGTAAGTCAATTATTTTGGTTTGTAGGAATTGCTTTCACGTGTAGTTTTAACTGTCATAATTTGAGAAATATTAAGACTTAGTCTTTGTTAATATTTGTAGGCGATCATATCAAAGGAGCAATATTCCTCTCTATGTTTGAATAATACAGCCATTCAGATCACTTAATATATCCAAGCATAAACAATACTGTGGTGATCCTTGATCGAATACACCGACTTTTACAGATGGAGCTGCCACCTCGACCAAAACTCTTTGACTTCCATGGAGTCTCCATGACCAACTACTTCACTGACAACTGGGACAATGTACAGAACTTCCAGGCCAGACCAGATGACATTCTCATCGCTACCTACCCCAAAGCAGGTCTCTCTCAGTCTGAGGTTGATGTTTCATTAAAGATTGTGTTTGGGTTTGTGAATGACTGTGTACGTTTCCCCTATCTGTATTTCTCTCTTAGGAACCACATGGGTCTCCTACATTCTAGACCTGCTGTATTTTGGCCAGACAACCCATGAGCATCAGAGACCCATCTTTGAGAAAGTTCCTTTTCTGGAGTTGCTCATCCCCCTTTACCCTCCAGGTTAGAATAAAACATTGGAAAACTTAATCATACCTCTACTATTTAGTAATTTCTCTGTAAAAAATGTTGCTGATGTCTTCAAAGCAGTAACTAAACTATTTAATATCATGACAGAATTTGCCGAACAGTGATAATATCCATCAAACATTATTTTGGATTATTTTGTTTGTCCTAGGAGTGGAGGTGCTGGACAACTTAACCACCTCTCCTCGCCTCATCAAGACTCACCTCCCAGTCCAGTTGCTGCCCAAGTCCTTCTGGGAGAAGAACTGCAGGGTACAGTATTTGTAACTTGTTCTCTATGTTCCTTCACTATATAACCCCTATTTATAAATGCAATCTCTCTCTCTCTCTCTGCAGATAGTGTATGTGGCCCGTAATGCCAAGGACAATGCAGTGTCTTATTTCCACTTTGACCGTATGAACCAGGCCGAGCCAGAGCCAGGAGACTGGAACAACTACTTACAGAGATTCATGGATGGAAAGAGTGAGTGAAGGAGAGAATGAACTAGTGAATGAATGAATGAGAAAGTGATAATAGTCCCCATTCACACTATGAATTTGTCTACGCTGCACTTCCTCAGTGGTGTTTGGTTCGTGGTACGACCATGTGACTGGCTGGTGGGAGAGGAAACAGACTCACTCCAAAATCCTCTACCTCTTCTATGAGGACATGGTTGAGGTGAGTAGAATGATGATGCTAGTTGTGTGTTACAGTATTATTAAGATGCATCTAATGAGCTCAGTGCACACATATGCTCAAGAGCCATTCTAACTGCTGCTCTAGGAGGTTAGCTGTTTCTACATCCAGTGTGTATGTGATCCTACAGGATACGGGGAGAGAGCTGGACAGGCTGTGCTCCTTCCTAGGTTTGTCTCCTTCAGCAGAGGAGAAGGAGAGGGTGAAAGGAGGAGTGCAGTTTGATAATATGAAGAAGAACAGCATGGCCAACTACTCCACCAACCCAGTCATGGACTTTAAGATATCCCCCTTTATGCGCAAAGGTGTGTGTGTGTGTTTGTGTGTGAGAGAGAGAATGAGAGAGAGAAATAAACATTAAACTGCTGGAGCTCAGCTCTTCCAGCTATCACAACAGACACACATGAACACACTGAGAGACACAACGTCGTCACAGACACCAACACATATGTGCTGGTACCTGGTGTGGAGACATTGGAATACTTTATCCTGGATCTACTGAATGATCAAACTATCAATATAGCTGTCTGTCTGTCTGTTTGTCTGTCTCCAGGAAAGGTTGGTGACTGGAAGAACCATTTCACTGTGGCCCAAAGTGAACAGTTTGATGAAGACTATAAGAAGAAGATGGAAAACACTCAGCTGAGGTTTCGCACAACAATTTAGGACTGTCTTCATTATCTAAAGCACTCTGCAGGTCTTAAGAACATGACTGCATGTAAAAATGTAATAACACATAATACTGTAAGTATGAGCAGCAAAGACATACTGTCTAACTACTGTAAATAAACAACACCTGATTTCAATGTTTATTTTATTTCTCATGTTTATTTGAAACCAGATAAGAGGCAGCAGCACAAAAATAATACAACTTCATATATAAACCGAGTCAATGAGCAAATTAATGTTTTAATATCTCTACTACTGTACCTCTGCACTGTCACTACTGTATGGAGAGGAGAACGGATTGGTTTACTGTAGTATGGCACATACCGCATTGGTGGAGGAAACACCACAAACATCCCCACAACTGTCAGTCACTGATGAAGGTTCTCCTCAAACCCATAATGAAATAAAGTAGGCAGAAGTTGCCCCAGATCACTGATACAGGGTCAAATATTCTTCACCCACCCTAATGGTTAAGGATAGAATTGGAGGTAGGGTAATATGATCCTGGACCTGTGGTTATAAGGATGATTTCTACAGTACCTCAAGAGAAACAGCAAAGTACACTGAAATCAGACGGGGTCAATGAAATGTAGACAACAACAGAATCCCACTGTACTGTACTGTAAATACCACACAAGTCAACCATTTCACATCACAGGGAGAGACTGCACTGACCCTGAGGAAGGCAGGAAACAGGAAACACAAGATCCTGTCACACAAGGACCCGGGTTGTGTTCAGTAGGACACGTTTGGAAGGATTTTGAAACAGAAAAAAATGCATGAGTTTCTTATTGGACGGCTTCCGGTAGTACCTCCCCATTTCACACCGTTTCAAAACATGTTCTCTCATTTTGTGCCTATTTTACTCAACCCGGGTCTCAAGTGGAAATATGGGATTGACTTCTGAGCTCCGTTCAAGATCACTGAACAGTTTTGAACAGTTTTGAAATGATGCAGCTCCAAATGAGGACGTGCCATTGCCACTGCTCTTTAACCACTAAACATTAAACACTAACCATTGTAGCAGTTCCAGGTACAGTTGTGAAACCTTTTTCAACACTTCTATCCCTGAACAATCCTAAATTAGGGCTGGACAGTCACTGTTTCCAATATTCCTCCCCAAGCCAGCGCCATTTATCACTCTCTTAGTAGACTGTTCTATACTTCAGCAAGATCACTTTCGATTGTCCTCACAGTTAATACCTTTATTTACAAACAGAAAAAAAGAACCGCATTTACATACCTTCTTATGTCACATAATATAATTATGATTTTTTTCTGTAATAAAAATAATTCAGTCTAGAGTGCTCAGGTCTAGGCTTATAGACATCTGTAAAGTACTACTATAGTACAGGAGCGTTGTGCTTCACAGTAGGTCAGCGTTGTGTAATGCAACACAGCTTAACTGTGTGATGCAATGAGTACAGCTAAAAATAACTCAAGTCCACGGTATACACTGATATGCTGCAACTGATCAAATGTTGTGGATATGTTTACACTGTTGCCAGGATTATTGAATGTTAAAATGCAGTCATATCCTTTGACGGGCCGTGATGATAGAATGTACCAGAATCAGCAGGCGAAATGTACAAAAAATGTCTTAGAATGTCTAGTTTTAGCAGGAACTATTTTAGCTAGAGCTCCAGGCATCAGCCACAGCTACACAGGTCAACTTTCTTTCTGCAGTAGTATCTCTAGGCGGTTGCTTTCCTTATGTAATAAACATCACATTTACATACAAGGCAGACTGCACTGAAACAGCAACTCAATTATGAGCCGATAACTAGCAATCCTATGTTTTTGGAGTGTGGATTTCTACGCTACTTTCCTGCTAGAGGAACTACGGAAAGACACCATTGTCAGTCAGGTAATGCGTTATTAATGTATTTTGAAGCATAACATCAAAACAACCACCGACATTATCAATGTTTATGGCACATATCCTAAAAACACATTAACGTATGTATGCATCAAGTTGACATATCAAGGACAGCAGATTAATACTATCAACGCAAACAAAGTCAATAAATTCATATAAAGACATTTTCACAGGGAGCACCATGGCTTTCATAAAAGTAGGAGCTACCACGTTCATATTTTACATACATCCATAAAACATGGTATCTAAGAAATGGATCCTCAGAGGGAATTGAAGGGATGACCAATTGATATTTTAAGGAATCCCTGGGTTGTCATCAATATGAATCCTGTGCCCATTCCTCTGTTCTCTCAAGACCACCTTAAACAGAAGTGTTACAAAGAGTGAATGTATGCGCTGCAGTATGTGAGGCTTGAAATGTAGCGAGTTCATCAAAGGTACACAGGTGTGTATCTGTAGGCATGAGTGTGTGTGTGTTCTGTTGTTTGAACCCGTGCTCTATGCCGCAGAATCTGATTCCGGTTAGCAGCCTTTGAATCACTCTGATTTAGAGCAAACACTGGATAATGTCCCATATAAGACAACTATTTTAGTCAGGGGAAGCTTTTCTGTATTTTCCCTCAGTTTCTTAAAATAAGTCCTCTGTCCATGATTCACATGGCAGTTTGAATGTAGTTGAGTCAATGTTTATGATAAAGTCTATCTAGTTGACAAGATATAGTTAAAGTTATCACCTAAGAGTTAAGGTATTACGTAAGTTTGGTTCTTGATGGTTTTGTTTGGGGCTTGGTCATTGGTCCAGATGTCCTGGGTTGGAGTTGAGGGTTCAGAGGTTAATAATCTCACTGCTGACGCTGGCAGAGTCATCCTGCCTGCTGACCTCCAGGTAGCTCTTCCCATCCTCCCTGCCTGCCCTCCCACTCTGTGTCTCAGAGTCTGGGGTGAGGAACGGCCTCGTGTCGTCTCCTCCCTCGTTCCCGAGATGTCCCGTGGAGGTTCTAGAGGGGCGCAGGGAAACGGGACAGGACACTGAGGAAGGGACACTGACCCCCCCATCCCCGGCCCAGCGATGCCCCTGGTTAGAGGGCGTGGGAGGAGCAGTGACCTGCCTGCTGGGAACACTGCTGAGCACACTACCCCCCAGTGGCACAGAGAACTCTGTACGGGCTGAGCGGTCCTCGCTGCTGTCAGAGATCTGGGGGTCGCTGTTCCTGCGGAGCCAGGGCCCCCCCTGGCTGACAGCTGATCCTGGTGAAGGAGTGGGTGAGGGGGCACACAGGGGCTGGAACAAGCTGCCCCCATGGAGGAGGTGCTCACGGTGCAGGGCCTCATCGATGCTGCGGCCCAGATCAATGGGGGAGGGGGGTCGCAGGTCAAAATCATACAGAGACACCCCTGACTCTTTCTCCTGCTCCAGGCTGCCGCTCTGAGAGTGCTGTAGTGGCCGGCCTAACGGCTGCAGCCGCAGCAGTGACCCTGTGGACCCGTCAGACATACCCCTTTCTGCAGACCTGCCCCTCTGGTTGCGGCCTCGGTTGCTGTCCTTGACACAGCGCTGCTGTGAGGGTGGAGCCTCACGGTTTCTGATCAGGCTTTTACTGATGTCTGCCCCCGAGCGTTCCTGCCCTGCCCAGTTATTAGGCAGCTCCCCTGCCCCTCCTCCTACTGATCCTCCCACTCCATTACTTTCTGACTTCCCACAGGGCTTTCCTGTCAGGCTCTGGACTATCTTGGCCCAGCAGGTGTGTTTGTGTGTCGACCCAGAGGACTGTCCAGGGGTGGGGAGATCTACTCCCGCCCTGCCCTCCCCTGCTCCTCCATCTCCTCTGTCTCGGGCCCCCCGGGGCCTCCAGAACACCCAGGATCCCAATAGGAGGAGAGAAAAGGCCCAGGCCAGCTCCAACAGTCGGGCCCAGAAGTGCACCAGCCACCAGCCCCAGCAGAAGCGCCTCCAGTCCCCCAACATCCCGTATAGCCACAGGGTGGAGTGGACATGGAGGCCACAGCACAGCACCCCCAGGAGGGCACACACTGCCAGCACACGACCCAGCACCAACCCTGCCCTCCTACGCCCCGGCCAGGCGTTAACGGCCCTCCCCTCCTCTAGGACAGGTGGCTGGGCAGTGGGATGGCGGAGGCGGGGGAAGATGTAGCACAGGTAGCCCAGACAGAGAGCCAGGCCCCAGCAGAGAGACAGGGACTGCAGGGTGACAGGCACGGCTGGGGACAGGGCTGGGGAGAGCAGGTCAGCAGCCAGAAGCAGGGTGCACTGTAACACAGCCAATACAGCTACCAGAGGAGGGCGCTCCAGAGCAGAGGGCAACAGACTCACTCCTGTCCCCTTCATGGCCAGCAGTGCCAGGGCAGCCTGCGTCCACACCAGTAACGGCAGAGGGAGGTTATAGAGAGCAGTCACCGCAGGCCGGGGAAGAATCTTCCTTGTTCCGTAGGGGTCAATCATGAACAGAGTTGCTCTTGCTGCGCCCACCAGGAGTAGGAGGGCATTAGCCAGGGTCAGGGCACCGCGGTGAGGGCAGTGCATGCTGGGGGATAGGGCCAGGCCCAGGGCGGCTCCAGCCAGGAGGAGCAGGAAGAGGCCAGCAGAGCCGTAGACATGGAGCTCCCAGGCGAAGGACAGCGTCCTGCTCAGGTCATCCCACAGCAGAGAGGTGCCGTTGGGGGAGGGGAAGGAGCTGGGAGAGGGGGGGGGAGTGGAGGATGGGGGGAGGCGAGGGCGGCCCACGGGGATGGAGTGGTTCCTCTGTGCTAGGCGGCTGTCATTTTTGGGGACGTACCGCCCTCTGACAATCTGTAGAGTAGGAGTGATGAGGAGGGGGGTCGTCCCTGGAGGCAGAGAGAGAAATTATGTTAATGAATCATATTGAACTTTCCCAAAACATCTGACTGAAATGATTGACAATAATAATAAAAAAACATTTTCTTTAACAGAGCAGAACCTAGCTATAACAAGTGGACACATACAGTGGAAAATCTACCCCACTAGAGGAGGCTAATTTCCTATGAGAAGTGTATCGAGAGCGCAGCAGGTTCTCTTCCACAAGGCATCAAATAACCCAAAGGGAGTTGATTATTTTGACCTTCTATTCTCATACCAGGCCAAAGGACAACTCAAAGGTTGTTTTTCTCCAATGAGGGCAAAAATCACATAGAGCAATTGTGAAATAGTTTACCTCTCTCAACCCCACACAAGTCTCACCTACATTCCAATTAGTAAAGTATGTATCTCTCTCTTGTTATCACCCCCTCTGCTCCTCCCCTTCACCCGATAGTGTGTGTGGCAGGTAGATAGTATGTCGATATACACTTCATATACAAAAGTATGTGAACACCCCTTCAAATTAGTGGATTTGGCTATTTCAGCCACACTTGTTGCTGACAGGTGTATAAAATAAATCTAGCACACAGCGATGCAATCTCCAGCGATCTCCATAGACAAACATTGGCAGTAGAAAGGCCTTACTGAAGAGCTCAGTGACTTTCAACATGGCACAGTCATAGGATGCCACCTTTCCAACAAGTCAGTTCGTCAAATTTCTGCCCTGCTAGAGCTGCCCTGGTCAACTTTAAATTGTGAAGTAGAAACGGCTAGGATCAACAACGGCTCAGCCGCGAAGTGGTAGGCCACACAAGCTCATAGAACAAACAGACAAATCTGGGTTTAGTGGATGCCCCAATGTACAGTACCGAAAGTAAAGTTTGGTGGAGGAGGAATCATGTCCTGGGGCTATTTTTCATGGTTCGGGCTAGACCCCTTAGTTCCAGTGAAGGGAAATCTTAACGCTACAGCATATAATGACATTCTAGACAATTCTGTGCTTCCAACTTTGTGACAACAGTTTGGGAATGCGCTTTCCTGTTTCAGAATGACAATGGTTCCTGTGCACAAAGCAAGGTCCATAAAGAAATGGTTTGTCGAAATCGGTATGGAAGAACTTGACTGGCCTGAGCAGAGCCCTGACTTCAACCCCATTGAACACCTTTGGTATAAATTTGAATGCCAAATGCGTCCCCGTAGCAATGTTCCAAAATCTAGTGGAAAGCCTTCCCAGAATAGTGGAGGCTGTTATAGCAGCAATGGGGGGACAAACTCCATATTAATGCTCATGATTTTGGAATAAGATGTTCTAAGAGCAGGTGCCCACATACTGTTGGTCATGTAGTGTATGTGTGTGGAGGGTAGATAGTAGAGGTCGACCGATTATGATTTTTCAACTCCGATACCGATACCGATTATTGGAGGACCAAAAAAGTCTATGCCGATTAATCGGCCGATTAAAAAAATAAAAAAATGTATTTGTAATAATGACAATTACAACAATACTGAATTAACACTTATTTTAACTTAACATCAATAAAATCAATTTATCCTCAAGTAGATAATGAAACATGTTCAATTTGGTTTAAATAATGCAAAAACAAAGTGTTGGAGAAGAACGTAAAAGTGCAATATGTATTATGCAAGAAAGCTAACGTTTCAGTTCCTTGCTCAGAACATGAGAACATATGAAAGCTGGTGGTTCCTTTAAACATGAGTCTTCAATATTCCCAGGTAAGAAGTTTTAGGTTGTAGTTATTATAGGACTATTTCCCTCTATACCATTTGTATTTCATTAACCTTTGACTATTGGATGTTCTTATAGGCACTTTAGTATTGCCAGTGTAACAGTATAGCTTCCGTCCGTCTCCTCGCTCCTCCCTGGGATCGAACCAGCAACACAACGACAACAGCCACCACATCGAAGCAGCGTTACCCGTGCAGAGCAAGGGAAACAACCACCCCAAGGCTCAGAGCGAATGAAGTTTGAAACGCTATTAGCGTGCGCTAACTAGCCAGACATTTCACTTCGGTCACACCAGCCTCATCTCGGGAGTTGATAGGTTTGAAGTCATAAACAGCGCAATGCTTGACTCACAACGAAGAGCTGCTGGCAAAACGCACGAAAGTGCTGTTTGAATGAATGTTTACGCGCCTGCTTCTGCCTACCACCGCTCAGTCAGATACTTAGATACTTGTATGCTTGTATGCTCAGTCAGATTATATGCAACACAGGACACGCTAGATAATATCTAGTAATATCATCAACCATGTGTAGTTAACTAGTGATTGTTATTGCGTTGGACTAGTTAACTGTAAGGTTGCAAGATTGGTTCCCCCGAGCTGACAAGGTCAAAATCTGTCTTTCTGCCTCTGGAAGAGGCAGTTAACCCACCGTTTCTAGGCCGTCATTGAAAATAAGAATGTGTTCTTAACTGACTTGCCTAGTTAAATAAAGATTAAATAAAGGTGTAAAAAAAAAAAAAAAAAAACGGCAAATCGGCGCCCAAAAATATGAAAACTTGAAATTGGCCCTAATTAATCGGCCATTCCGATTAATCGGTCGACCTCTAGTAGATAGTAGGTGTTTGTTGACAGTCGTCAGCTCTTACAAAAGGCACCTCCCGGCAGGGCCCAGCATGGGGCCTACCGACATAACCTGGATACAGAGTGTCTTCTCCTCTCCACAGGTAGAGTCTGGACCACAGATTAGATAACACGCATCAAAGTGGTGCACGCATCACACACACTAGCATGTCAGACGCACGCACACACACCACACAATTAATTGGAGGTATCTTGAGGTAAAGACACACACACACTACACAAACTCAGAGTGACATTAAGCTGGTAAGGAGGGCTGAGTCATCAGCCATTTATATAATGTATTTTAATTGGAGCTTACTGCTCACTACTAGATGATGTAATTGATGAGAACATCTCTTTACATAATATAAAAAACATATAGTGCATTAATATATCTGTGGGAATGGAAAACTGCATGAAGCACGTGACACATACTGAGACCATCAAAGACCTGTCACGTGGAATAAATCAGTTATGTACATATGACTGTTCCCCCTCCCTTCTCTGTCAATCAATCTCACTCACTCTCACACACACACACACACACACACACACACATACACACACACACACACACACACACACACACACACACACACACACGCATACTTGGAGAAAGAAATTAATGGTGATCAATAGTGGAACAGGATCATCTGAAGTAAAAGTTTGACCGAAAACACTCAGAGCTCTTTGAGCTCCTAACTCACCCTGAAGAACACACCATAAACCTGATGCACTGACTTACTGAAGGCTGACTCCAACATGTGTTACACGTCCTGGCTCTCTCTCTCTCTCTCTCTCTCTCTCTCTCTCTCTCTCAATTCAATTTCAATTTAAAAGCTTTATTGGCACGGGAAACATATGTTAACATTGCCAAATACAGTCTCTCTCTCTCTCTCGTCTATCAAACACAATATTTGAGGCACGTACATACGCTAACTCTCACACCTACTCAGGAAAAACCACACACACAAATGGTCACACATGCGCAAACACACACTCACACACCCTCTCACATGTGTGTAACTTCCTTCTCCAAACTACACTCCCTAAGCAGCAGGACTCAGAACGTCCCAGATGTGCTGGTCACATTTCACAGCTGGAGGCACTTGGACGTCCCCACCCTGTAACACACAAACCCCAAGTGTTGCACACACACACACACGCACACACGTGTTCTGACACACTAACGAGATCAACACACTTGCCAATACACACAAAATCGTTCAGTTTCAGTACATTCCTGGCAGACCAAATGGAGGGTTGTTTCAACGTGGCTCAAATGTTTGTCCCGATGGTATCTAAGAGACTGACTCCTGATGATATCTAAGAGACTGACTCCCGATGGTATCTAAGAGACTGACTCCTGATGGTATCTAAGTGACCGACTCCCCATGGTATCTAAGAGACTGACTCCCCATGGTATCTAAGAGACTGACTCCTGATGGTATCTAAGAGTGACTCCTGATGGTATCTAAGAGACTGACTCCCCATGGTATCTAAGAGACTGACTCCCCATGGTATCTAAGAGACTGACTCCTGATGGTATCTAAGTGACCAACTTCTGATGGTATCTAAGAGACCGACTCCCGATGGGATCTAAGTGACCGATTCATATACCCCATGTGACGCTTTTCCTTCTCTGTCTGCTTTCCCTCTCTCCCACTTCTCTCCTTCCTCCATCACTCTCTCCATCCATCTGGTTTACATTATTCACCCTGTGTACTTTATCTGCCCCACCTCTCCTCCTGCCTCACTTTCTCTTTCACTCACTACCTCCTTACTCTTCTCTGTCCTCCCTATTGCCTTCTATCGTTCAAACTTTCATCTTTTATCTCTTTTTCTTCTTTCCTCTACTCTACATTGTCTCTATCCTATTCTCTCTGTCCATCTCTCCCTTTCTCTACTCCTGTGCATATTTTCCTGCCTGAGTCTACCCTGCACACCTTCTCCTCCACTTTCCATCCCGCCCTCTCTCGCCCACTCTGTCTCTGCCTCTTCCCTCCTTTGAGCCTGTTCCAGGGACTTCCAGGAAAAACTCCAGCTGCATAAATAATTCCACTTTAAATCCTCACAGGAAAAGGAAACTTAGGCGCAGTCACAGCTGCCGTTGTTTTCCACCCAGGAAACTACAACATCCCAAAGCCTCCTCTCTCTACCTGTCTTGGTTGACTGTTTGGTGGTACTTGTTGTAGTTCTTTCTGGTTCAGTTGCCTTTTTCGGGTGATTGGTTGTACTTGAGGAAGTACTTCTGGGTTCTGCTTTTGTTGCCGTCTTATTGGTTGTAGTTGTGCTGGTCACTCCTAGTGTTGTGGTTCCTTGAGGCGTCACAGAATTTGGCTGTTGATTGGTGGATGCAGGGGTGATGGGTCTGGGTAACGGTGATGTCACAGTGGGGGTCTGTCCTGCTATTGGT